>NC_057796.1:431871322-431872557 GCF_018294505.1 Triticum aestivum | reverse complement strand
TGTGTGTATACTATCGACGAACTAGCCCCCAAGCTTGTATAACATACTAAGGGCCTAGGGTTAAAAATCATATATAGTCGGCTTATCACCAGTGGGGATAGATTCCTCCGCGACTCTGGTAGCTTCGTGTTGTACACCGAGTCCTCCACATGGGTCTTCGTATAACACGTCTCGGTCCAACCTATATGTGGCGCAGGATGGAACCGACCCATGAGTCTTCATGTTGACCCACCACAACTAGAAATGATGTGCCCACCACACCACACATGCAATCAGCCACTAAGAAAATAAGCATATACAATAGTACAACAGTGTCTAGCTCACGATACGTCTCCATATTTTGTTGATGACACTGACGGACTTTGCATTTGATGCGTGCTCGGTATTTTGTTGAGGACACTTACGGTCATTGTATTTGAAGCGAAAGCATGATATGGTCACTGGACTTCAGAATAAGCTCATCATGGTCACCACATACATTTTGTCGTGCTAACCAACATGTGGTTGGATGGTTAGAGGAAAGTGGTTTCTCAATCCCACCAAGGTTAAAGTCCCGGTGCTCGCATTTATCTTGTGTTAAATTCAGTATTTTCCGTCGACGTACGTTCAGTGGGAGGAGACGTTCCACTCGACTACGAGGCACCTATGGTGACTTCGTAAAATCTCAAGATCATATATGCTGGCCCACTCTCTCGAAGGTGCTCATAGGGGTAGGGTTCGCGTGTGTGCGCTTATAGCGGTGAGTGCTTGCGCGTATATATGAGCCCTTGTGTCTGTACCGTGTTAAACAAATAAGGCTCACCCGTACAACTCCGTATTTTGTTGATGACACAATCAATTGACCAGTCAAATGTTCCACACGGCGAACTAGTGTTGCACCATCGGGGCGCGTAACCGTGGGGCCCACCTGTCAGCCCGTATATGAAAGAAAGAAATGGTAGTTTGAGTCTGTGCTGTGTTAATAAAATAGGAGTACATTTTAGGGTGATCATACGGTCACTGGCTCACCATACAGCTCCGTAATTTGTTGATAACACGATCAATTGACCAGTCAAACGGTCCACATTCAGCAGCGCACATTACCATAGGGCCCACCCGTCAGCACGTATATGAAGGACAAAAATGGTAATAAATTAGTGGTCGGTGGGTATTCGAAGTCGTGAGACCTTTGGTTGGTAGTCACCGGCGGTTGGGGGGCGTTCATTGGGCGGTGGGGTGGGGATCCTCGGAGAAAA
>NC_057796.1:431736970-431871312 GCF_018294505.1 Triticum aestivum | reverse complement strand
GATGGCCGGTGCGGCGGCGGACCGGCGGTGGGGAGTGGTTTCGGGGAGGGCGGGCCAGCCGCGGGTGGCGGGGGCTGGCGGTTCGGCCGGTGGTGGCTGGCGGCTCAGGGGGGGTGGAGTTTGATGATAAACTGGAGGCCCTTGATTTCGTATCCAACGGCTGGAAAATCTAATGACCAGAGATGAAAAAGTTAGTCGACTGACGTGTAGCCTCACCCCGCACGTACACATGCACGCAAGCAAGACACGCACGCATGTAGGCGTGCAACACTGACACGTACACACGCACGCATGCTGGCGTGCAACACTGACACGTACACATGCACTCACGAACACACGCACGTATGCACCCATGCATGCAACACTGAAACGTACCCTTGCACGCACGCAACACTCGCATGCCTGCTTGCACACAGCACACGACGCAAGACACACGCTCAACCTATACGTGCATGCACCCTTTGTTAAGGACATGGATTGTTACGGGTATTAATCGATCTTATCTGTGATAAGCAGAACATTGATGTTTGCAGCGGTCTTTATGAATCACAACGTATCGAACGGGCTATCAACATAGTAGGCTTATCTACATGAAAAAGATGATGTCACACTCAATGAACAATCATCGGTTTATGAAATGCCCGCTTCTGACCGCCCTGGCCCACCAAAGGTTCCTCTGCTGTGCGCTGCCTGCGTTGGGTCACTGACATGCAGGCCATGCACCCAAAGAGCCCACATGTCAGTGGAAGAACGATGCGGTGTCCTAGGTCAGAGTCGAGGGCGCCACTCGCGGCACGCCCGGCTGAACACGCCTCCGTGCCGCCTTCAAACGCCTCCATGAAACCCGCCCGTGTGGAAGCCGAGAAACCCACTCTGGACACACGTCCGTTCATGACCGGGCTGGCGTTAAACGCAACGCCGTCCGAGCTCCTCCCATCCGCCGTCTATTTAATCTCCTATTTAAACGAGGCCAAACGCCGGCCAAGAATCGCACACCTCCGCCGCTCCCCTATCTCCTCCACCATTTTGTCCACTCTTACAATGGCTTACGAAGAGTAGTTATTCCGCATCGAAGCCGGCTGGGTAGCCCGCCGGATACGAGCTATGCAGCTCGCTGATCCACCTCCCTCCCCTCGCCCGACGGAGCCAGTTGCTGCCCCAAGCCGGCGCGCGGGTCAGCAACTCGCCGCTCCAGGCCAGCTCGGCAAGGAGCAGCGCAGGGGCCTCGTACCGCGTCTCCCGTTTCTGTGGCCGAGACTCCCATGCCGGCGGCCGCGCCATGCAAGCAGCGATAGAAGCCAGGTGCGCGGAGAGCGATGAGTCGGTGGCCAGCGCCTCCGCGTTCGCCGCCATCATCGAGGAGAAGTAGAACACGGGAGGCCGCCGCCGCTTGGGTCCCATGAAGGCCAGCGCGGAGGCGACGCCGGCGTACACAGCAGGTGTCTTGCCGGATCCTTTTGTTGCGAGGACCTTCATCGACCCCACATAGGCTCCACGGAAGAGGGGAATGTTAGGATGAACTCGAGCCGGTGCCGGCCATGGCGAAGTAGTGGCCGGTGATGAACTCGAACCAGTGCCGGCCACCATCATCTTCGGCACCAGCCAATGATATCAGTTGGGCAGTGGGGAAGCAAGCCATCCTTGGCGCTGAAGCATATACCTCCGGGGCTCCCGGCAGTCCGGTGATCGTGCTGCCGGACATGTGGAACACAAATCGATCGGCGGGCGACCATTTAGGCCAGGTATTATATACCTGTCCTGTCCAGAACTAGCACCGCGTAGTTCATTTGAATGTGATGAAATCCATCATGTTTGTATGAAAATCCGGTATTTTATATGATTTCCGTCGTTGTTTATATGAAATATCAGTTTGTCTACGTGTTTGCGTGAATTTCGTCCGGTTGGTTGAGTTGCTGTCATAATGTGTGCGGCTACGGTTGGATGGCGTAATTTGCGGGTCGCCGATCGGTCTGCGGGCGGCTCGGGCGGTGTTGTGGGACAAAAAAACACAGCTCGTGCGAGCTCGTCTCCAACGTGCACGCTGGAGGATGCATGACAGCTTGAGCACCCGAGCCATTCCTCGTTCATCGGTGGCAAAGGCACCGATGGACAAAAGGGTCGCCAATATTTTGGCTACCCCGGGCAAGATCCAAACAACCCCTCCCAACAGATTCAAATCCCTCGTTCGCCGTGGAATTTTGCCATGTGTTGTTTTCATGGACTAGCAAGATGCCCGTGCATTGCACGGAACATCAAGATGCATTTTTTTTACAAACTCCCGCATGCATGCAAGGGATAATTAATGTCCTCCTTTGCTAGTACCACGAGGCAAACACCATTAATATTGCATCGATTAGTGTTAGTGGCCTTGTATATCTGCAAATTGTAATTTTGATAGTGGCCCCTTGTATATAAAAATGGAGGGAGAAAGATGAGAGATAAGGTGAGGAGGAGTGGGGCGTGGTGGTGACTAGTGGTCGGACTCGGCGGAGGCATGGGGATGGACGGCGCATTATGTCTAGGTTTGTATCTCTCTCACACACACCCACGTAGGTGGGGGACGTGCACGAAGAGAAGAGGTGCATGCACGGCGCACGTACTCCCGTCTCTTTCCCAACCACACCCGCGCGGGTACACGGTGGAGCTCATTTCTGTATGAAAAAGGCAGCCCACGTGGTAAGTTGGCACGTGTACTGGTTGTCCACTTGGTGGAGGGAGGATCGTCTACCACGGGTGAACAAACAAATTGCGACTTGACGCGTTATGTTAAATTAAAAAAAGAGGCAAATCATGTGGGGCCTACCTTAGAGGCAAGGCTCTATACACTGGAGTACTTTTGATGTGTCCTGTCAACTCGCAGAACGAGGAGAAGCTTGCTTAGTACGCCGTCTCCCCCGCCCACGGGCGCGGTGGCTCGCAGGATGAGGTGAAGCTTGCTTACGAGTAGTAGTAGTAGTAATAGTAGTACTGTACGCCTTTATGCCCGCTCCCTCGCCCACGCGCGTGGTGGCTCGCAGCACGAGGAGAAAATTTTACTACTCCCTCCGTTTACTCCTCGTCCCTACTACGTACTTTGGTTAGTACTCCCTCCATTTACTTATACAAGGCCACTATAAAAAATACATTTTGCATCTATACAAGGCCACAAATAGTAATCGAGACAAAAGTTACTACTCCCTCCTTTCCAGTTTATGGCTCAATTTCAAAATCTCTCCAACCAAGGTAGACGGGGAGTGGTCGAATTAATTTCGTAGTTTGCACAAGTAATTAGTACGCTCATTTTTCTCAAGAAGTTATGTTTACCGAGGCATTAATTAGAACGAATGCATGAATGACCACTAAATTTCCATGAACTTGTACATGCATTGGTTAGTTTCCTCTTGACACTGCTTGCGTCGGGTGATCTAACGCACCTCAAAATCCAACATGTAATGGTACTACTACTAGTATAGTAGAATTGAGACTTATCAAACGGAAAAACGAATGTTTTTTAGATGAGCCCTATAAATCCTAGTGGGTACGTACTCCGTAAAAACAGATTTTTCCAAAACTAAGTCGCTCCCTTCCATGAATTCTGTAGTATACTCCTCCGTCGACGCTCCCTTTCATGAATTCTGTACTTCCTATCACCGACATGTGGGTCATATAGCAACCGGGTCGATGTGTCAAGCACCAAATAACAGTGCAGAACAGCAAGGGGGACGCACCCCACTCGTACCAGCCCAGTAGTAGTAATGAGCAATGAGACGTCAAATCACAATGCCGCACCTTCCCAGACGGACGAAGCAACCATTATTTCACACTTCGGTTCGCCATCATCTCAAACCACGTAATATTGCTTCTGCCTCAAGAGGGACACGCGCATCGCCTTGGTACATCATGACATGTGGGACCGCATGACAGGCCATGCTCCCCCGCCGATCGCTCGGTAAAATCACCTCATTTTTACTATACTTCCTTCGTATCGGTTTACTACATGGCATGCACGTCGTTCGAGGTTGAGAATTTAACTGGCTATATATGTGATGAACAGTACTCTAGCCTTTTAAAAAATGTATACTTTTGTATAGTAGTACTATCGATGGATTGCGCCATGGAGCAAAAATTGAAATTAAAAAAGGTGGTACATATAGAGAGCGCTCGTCGCCAAATTATGCATATAGTACTATTAAAAAAGCTAGTACGTGCTTAATTGGGGTGCTAAATTCTATTAAAGAAATACTAGTAGTATGTACATACTGAAGAGTTAAAGTAACGAGAAGAAACATAACATAGTTCTGCTGGGGGCTCAGCACAACACACCCCTCAAATTAAACTAAGCACACTTGAAATTAAACTATGCAACTAATCCGGTAGACACTGCATTAGAAGTATAGAACCACCATGAGCAACGACACTACCACCTTACTCGGAGTCCTTGTCCACGTCCTCGACTTCGTCCTTGTCCCTCTTCCTCTTGGCCGATACTTCTTTGCTTGAACCGCACACTTGGTTGTTGCTCTTCATCCAACCCTTGTAGATATGGAAACAAAGGTAGCCATCCATTGCAGCGTAGTAGATGTGGTCTATATCTAGTACATTCCGCTGCCATGCATGACGATGAAACGTGTAATGAGGTTTCTCCAGTTTACGGTACGAAGGATGAACCATGGCTCCTGCCAGGGTCAGCATTGAAGGCTGACGAGAGGGCACCAGCCGATTCTTCTGGAGGTCGAAGGGGTTGCCTACAATGAGGCCTATCCGACCCAGGACTTCTTTGTCGTTCTTAAAGTCTACAGTAACGAATTTCACTGTTTTGTCCTTGAGGAAGTTCTTAAAATCCTGGCACTCAACGTCGGCATGGCATATGTGGTAGACCAAGCAAACGTTATGTACGCAAACCTGGATCACGGCGGGCTTCTTCCTCTCTTCGTCCTTGAGATCCTTCTCTCATCCCGGGACTGTGGTGTACTCAACATCTAGCCCAGCGACCCACTCATCATCTGAGTTTTCGAACATGCGTCTGAAGCGAGAAAGGCATCCTTTCACCGTCGCAGAAGAACGGGTGTAGATGACGTCGAACTCATCGCCGGTGATGGTTCTAACCTTGTACTCACCGCCGATCGTGGAGATTTGGGACGCCATGGATTTGGGAGGAGGGTTAGGATTAGTGGAACTACCGTAATGTGAATGGACGGGACGACTAGGAGCGAACCGCCGTAGTATTGAAGGACGTGCGGGGACGAGTAGGAGCGAACTGCCAGCGTGTGAACGGCAGGGTAGTGGCTTTCCATTCTCCCATGGTACGGGCTTCCGAGAGCCCTTTGATCTGAGATCGAACGGTTGCATGGCGTGATTCTAGACCTATGGGTGAATATCCTATCCTGGAGGGTTATTCTGCAAATTTTCAGCAACTTAGCATGCGACCGTTTGATCTCAGATCCAAGGGCTGCCAGCAGCCCGTATCATGGTCGCGCCTACCACGACCGTCGCGTCGCTCGCGCGGTTGCGCCCTTGGAGATTTAACACGATGCGTTAGGCTATCTGATGTTGGCATGTCATACATAGTCATCACTTAGTCACTCATACTACAACAAGGTTGGCTATAAGGTTGGCTATAAGTGTATTTTTGTACTCCTCTCTATCTCTTTCTTCGTACTCCCTCCGTCCCATAATATAAGAACGTTTTTGACACTAGTGTAGTGCCAAAAACGTTCTTATATTATGGGACACATGGAGTACTAGTATTTATTGCATTTGCCAAGGAGTGACCTCTTCCAATGAAATGGTGTTGCTAAGTTTGCTTCATTTAATTAGCTATAGACTCAAAATTGTCTTTTCACCTAGGTACACGCGCTTAGCACTGTTTCTTCCTTGGGTCACCAAACTAGTCTCTCTCTTCTTGATTAACTTGCCACATCAGACTTTATGCCTATGTGGCAAGCTTAAGCACCTGTAGGAGCAAGTAAAAGTAAGTACAATAGTGCGCTTTACATGGCATTTTTGCATATGTGGAGGAAAGAGAGGCAAGGAAAAAGTGGAGAAGTGGGCTCTCATGCAAGAGCCAGCCTCTACTACATGGTGGAGCATCAGGAGAGGCACCTGTATGGAGGTGGTCAGGAATCGGGAGACTCACGCCGGTCGTAGCGCCGCAGTTAAAATGATAATGGCAAGTCAAATCACGGGGCCCCACCTGTCCAATAGTAACTCGCTGTCAAATCACACAGCCCTATGTTTGCAGCAGCCTACTCCCTCGTCTTCTCGCGTCTCTGTCGAACCGACTAGGCGGAACTGCCCCGCCTACCGCGCAGGAAAAGCCTTGCCCTCGACTTTTAAATACAACTACATCCGCTTAAGAATCCAATGATATACTTTTTGTGACATAGTAACTCATATTTAGTTAGTCAAATGGATGACCTAGAACTACGTGCAGGCCCTATAAACTGAGACGCCGAAAAATAAAAAAACCGAGACAGACGGAGAGGGTAGTTCAGCACGTATCTTTCTAGATCAATATAGTCGGGATTCACCAAGGAGCAAAACCAAGTGGCAGGCTGCTCCTGTTGTGTTGGCGTAGCAACTCAAGCAGGGTCAGTCCGCACACGAAATGGCGACACACTTAACAGGACCCCTTTGGCCGACATGTGGCTCATCCACCGTCTTGTTCCACGTGCGATGCACCAAATTACAGTTCGGAGCAGCGGTTGGAATTGGAGGCACCCCGGTCGTAGCGCCGCAGTAGTAGAAAATGAGCGATGAGGGGTCAAATCACAAAGCCCCACCTTTCCCGCATTAAGCTGGACGGACGAAGCAACCATCATTTCACTCTAGGGCGCAAGAGCATGAAGAAAAGACAAAACAATGATGCGTGCAGCAGCTACCTAGGGCACCCTAGGGTAGGGGTCTCCACTACAGATCCTTTTTTTGAAAGCGCCTCCACTACAAATCAGCTTCTCCCTCGTCCTCTTGAAGAAAACCGATGATGAGTGCGTCGGTAGGGTTTGTAGGAGTACTACGGCGTGCGGGGCCACGTCGTAGTAAACGGGTTCAAGTCGATGCCTTAAATATGTGTGGGCCGCTTGGTTTTACGGGAACGAGGCAGCATTTTGGGTTCGGGGACCAGTGAAGATATAGTACATACAAAAAATTGTGGACGTAGGTTCGACCGAAAGGCAATGATGCGTGGGCCCTGCATTTTCATATACCCGGGGCCGCGTGAAATTTGCTACTCTACTCAAAACTAGTAAGGTACACATGTATTGAACGCATGAGATTTCGAAACCAAATTACGAATAAATACACACTATAGCATGTAAAGCTTTGAGTCATATATGCATGATGTAGATGTTTGTTTAGTTCTTATAGTTCATCTCATTCAAAATCAATTAGTTTTATAAAAATGTTAAGATTCATGGGGTTGTGCATTGTAAATCATAAAGTAAAAAACAAATAATGTCAATTCATTTAGAAAATAATAATCAATTATGATACAGAAGATTCTAGAACAAAGGAGAAGTGCTTGTGTTTTGAGGTTTGTGCATTATGCTTAAGTTCAACCATGGAGTCTTCTAAATTGTACATGTGGCAGATCTGGTGGAATGTTGATGATATCCAACGGCCAGTAGTGCTCGGATTTGCCTATCTCTGCACTGTGGGTTAGCTTCATCCAGCGACCATCTTTCAAAGTTATTGGCACACTATATAGTTCTTGTGCCATAGTTGCATGTTTTGGAAAAAGCTTACTAGTGGGTTGTACTATCTATTTAGGAATAGAAGATGTATACATGGAAGTTGTAGGGAAAGAGATGACATGGAGCATCTCAATTCCTATGAGTAGGGATTGGAAAAGAGATGTCATTTGGTTCACATCATAGGAACTTTTCTATTGAATCTAGAGATGACATGTATCTCAATTCCTATGAGGAGGGATTAGAAAAGAGTTGTAATTTGGTTCATATCATAGGAACTTTCTATTGAATATACGCTAATGTTTATTTTCCTTTGAAATTAAGGGAGTATAGGAATCCATTCATATGAACCAAGTGGCTCTAAAGCTATAGAAATGATATCATGTTTATTTCTATATGAATCTATTCCTATGAACCAATTGGCTCTAAAGGAAAAATCCTATAAAAATCATATCATATAGAGTTCCTATGATATTCCTCGACACTAAAGGATGCTTGAAATTGCTGCGGGTGATACGATGGTCTTTCTTTGTAGACTCCTCACCCATCTTTATAGTTACCTCTCGAAGATGAATGAAATGATATATACATGGTATTCTACATGTGCAATTTAGTACACGAAAACTCGGTAAAAGTTTGCGAGGTTCGAATTTTCAATAAAGCTATATGCACTGCATTTCGGAACGGAGGGAGCATACGGCAGTTGCTAACACTCACGTGGAAGATTTGTGTGTAGGAGGAGTGACTGTTCTGTTAAATGACATGGCAAAGCTGACACTATCGGATGCCGATCTAACGGTTCTTACGGCGTTCGTCAGGAAAAGGCTTGTGGCGAACGTTGTCGGATAATGATTTACGGACACATGCATTGCATTGATACGTGCCCCCCTCTCTCTCTCACGCACACGCACCCTCACGAGTCACGACTCTCCCGAGTCCTCTCGCAGACTTGCATGTCGGACCCACCGTCTATCTGCAGGTAGACGTCACGCACATATGTGCTCTTCACACCCTACCCTCAGAACTTCTAAAAACAAAAGACGGCGCGCACATTTTATTTTAGCTCACACGTCACACACTTATACTATTACTCTTGCGGCGAACGTTCTTTGGGCATAGTATATTGTACTCTCGCGAAGAGAAGCGGTGCACGCACACACTAGTTCTCTCACACCCACTCGCGGGTACACGTAGGAGCACATTTATTTGAAGCTGGTACAACAAAATCACTCCACTATATATAAAAGCAGTTGCCTCAGCGCTTGCTTTACTAGGGTTCCTCTCGTTCACTCTCTCATGCTCTCCAGATCTAAGCAACACATAGGCGGCCACACTCTCTCTCAGCTCACGGCTGGTCACAAATCCGGCCGGACAACCTCGAACGGGGCAGGGGTGTAGGTGCATCGTTCACGCTGTCGTCGGCGGCGAGAGAGGAGACCAACGGCTGCCCGCGCGTCCCGATCGGCGGCCGTGTCGTTCTCTCCGAGAGAGCGCCGGCTCGGGAGGGCCTCCGACCCCTTCTTCCTCCCTGCGGTATTGTGGCCAAGATGCGGCCTCCCGACGCCGTCTTTGCCACATGCCGACGACCCTCAGGTATATATTCCTTCGAAACCTGCCTTGCTCTACTGCCCCAGCTCCCTTCGTGTGGATCCTTTTCTACTTCCGTCCGCTGTTCCAAAGCCACCTAGACATATACTATTATTAGAAGTAAAGCTAGTTCATACAGTTGACTCAAAGCGTTGGTTCAAACAGGGAAGAAAGTGGGAAAGCTGTAGCATGAATCTAGGACTTGGTTCTAAGAGGAAACGGGGGAAAGTAGAAATATCTGTCACTGTTTAAATAACCGTATTTCGTATTTGCGCAAACAGGGATGTCTGTCTCCATATCGTTTCGGGATGTCTGTCTCCGTATCGTTTCTATCCACGCAATCAAAAGCACACACCTCAGTTTTAGTACAACTGCACAAAATGAGATGGCTATCCCTCGTTGCCATCGTCTAACCTCCCGTCTTCAAGGTATCCCTACATTGGTACTAGTAACTAAGGTAGAATGACCAACGCAATCTAAAATAAGCTGATTCGTATGTTCTACTTCCTGATTGCAGTGCAGGGACGAGCGAAAACAACTGCATCCTAGTCCGGAATGCACTTTCTACCAGTTCATCCTTGGACCAAGGACTAGATGGCACGGCTACACGGCGGTTTTTTGGACAGGTGCGCGGACAAGAGGCATTGTGGTCTGCTTATTTTTGCTAATAGCGGTGCTTAAATTTAGTGGAATGCACAAGCATTTCAGCTGGTCAGTACACTGCATGGTTCAGTTCAGCATTCCAGCTGAGACCACAATTATAATTGGTTATTCTGGAATGAGAGAACCTAACCCTGAATGGTGGCAACAAGAAAAAACCAGAGTGAACTCCAGGAAATTTAAGCCTGCCGGGAGGCCCTTTGCTCAGAGAAGCCTTGCTTGTTTTTTCCTGATTTGTAAACCTTCTCACAACTTTGTCTTTTGCTGTGAACTAGTATATGTTTGTTATGTTCTATGAATCATTGAGATGTATAAAATTTCTTAACTTATGCTTTTCAAGTTTTTTATGAAGATGAGTTTGATGTGAGTGTTCCACATGAGCACTGGACTAGCGTGTGAACGTTTGGAATTTATTACATTGTGGCCTCAATTAACTGCATGAACCACTGTAACAAGATACATAGTTGATTATATGTCAGACAACAGATTGTTGATTGTTAGCTGGTCGATAGCCTAGTGTTGAAGCGAGCTGAGCCAATGTGCCGTGTTTTGCACAACTGCTTACAAGTGGGGTAGCACCAACAGTGTTTACAAGTACTTATGTATACGTCGGCGCACGGTTCTCGAACGAGTGCTCTGTTTCATCAAAACACACACTGCTCGTATGATAAACCGTGACAACTTATGTCTTACCATGCCATATTCATGAAAAAACTAGTAAGGATGCATCTGATTTGGCAACAATTACGATGGTTCTCACATGATTCACGGGCACACAAAAGTAGAAGCAGTTCCCATAGACGGATTCAAACAGAGTACTAGCCCCAGAGGGGTCGATAACAGGCAAGGTTCGGATAATTAGACACAATCCAAACTACTATTAAACACTAGCTGGGGCAACTATTTTATCCCTCGATCTAATTTGGGCTGCACACAAGACGAACCTTGCCATGAACATCATTGAGGACGTCCCGCAACAGCTCAATCCTGTGAACCTTCATGAAGACAACCTTGTGGCCTTGCCACTGATAAACTTGTTTGTGGAGGCATGCCGCATCATCTTCCTGCGTAGGCTTGACAAGAACAGTATGCCTCACAAACGAATGAGTAGCTTTGAACTTCTTGTGCTTCAGTACACCCTGGACAACACGCCTGACAACAGTGAGGCTGGAATACAACTCTTGATTGGTATAACCGCAAATGGCTTCCAGGATCCAACAACCTAAGAACTCTGTTTTCCCAGTGCGTATATTCAGGTCGTCCGCCTCATAGCGAGTGACATGTACAACCACACAATCCTTGTCTGCATCAGGGCTCTAATTGAAACAGAAACAAATTCTGAATTACCTTTCAGTATAAGAAACACAAGTTATTTAAACCACTATGTATAGCATGGCATCGAAGCTAATAAAATTTTGCATTATTAATCACCACATACTTCCTTTTCTAAAAAAAATCACGACATACTTAGATGAAAAACCACAATCGAGATCGGCAAAGAAGGAAATCACCTTGGGCAGCTCAGTGGGGGGGGACACATCCTCGAAGGGGGAAAACTGCTCCTGCAGTGCCACGGGGGCTGTAACCTCAAACGGGGCGTTGACCATCTCAGTAGTGGCCGTGAGCGTATCTAGGGTCAGCTCGGTGGTTGCCTCCATCTTCTTGGATCTCTCTGTCTCGTGGGGATCAGCCTCCTGCGTCTGCTCCAATATCGGCAGATCTTTGCCTGGTTCTCCTTGGTCCATCATGAAACTGACGAATACTAGGAGACCACTGAAAGGAAAACACAATCGCAATGACAATGAAACAAAAAAGAGAGTGAGGATCAGTTACTGCTTTGCAAAAGTTCTTTTTTTTCTCTGAACGAAAATATACCAACATCACGGATCCGCTTACCTTCCCTTCGTTCGGAGAGAAGAACATGGCAGATGCGAGTGTTGCCTTTCTTGAAGACGGTGAGGGAGAAGGGGATTCAACGAAGAGTGAAATGATGGTTGCTTCGTCCGTCAAACTTAGACTGCGGGGAGGTGGGGTTTTGTGATACGACGGCTCGTTACTGCCGCGCTACGACCGGGGTGACTCTCCGCCTGCATACTGCCTTCTAATTTGGTGGATGGCATTTGGGCCCGCGCGCTGCATGGCCCGCATGTCGGTGAACAAAAGTATAACGACATTCAGTAGAGGGAGACGTTTCAATGACCTAGGAGGAGCCAAGAGCGGTAGAGTGTCTCCACTGTACTAGTAGTAATTGTTTTTCTGGGTAGCTGTAGAATGTCTACACTGTACTAGTAGTAATTGTTTCTCTGGGCCCAAGACAAAACAGCCCATCCACACTAGTAAATAGTAAAATGAATTCAAAAGCCCATCCACACTGGGTGCTCTTCTTCCTCCTCGCTCCCAACCACCTCACGTCAGCTCGCTCCACTCGTACCCCCAAATTCCTCACCTCACTCCTACAGAAAACCCCAGCTCCCCTTCTTCCTCACTCCTACAGAAAACACCCAGCTCCCCTTCTGTTCGCTCGCACTACAACTAGGCTCGTCATTCGTTACTCTGCTCAAATCCGTGAGCGCGACGCGACGCCCTCGAGGAAAATGGAGTCGGCTGACCCCAGCGCCAAGAAGATGAGGCTCCCGCCAGCGGCGACGCCTGTTGTAGATCCCGCACCCGGCAGCGCGGGGAGAAGCGGCGACCCCACCCCCATCGGATCCCAGGAAACCGTAGAATCTTGAGTGGACCGCATCAGCGATCTCCCAGACGCCGTCCTTGGGGAGATCATCTCGCTTCTCCCCACGAAGGATTGGTGCCGCACCCAAGTCCTCTCAATTCGGTGGTGCCCTCTATGGCGCGCCGTGCCCCTTAATCTCGACTATCGTCAGCTATCTCTCTTCAATGATTTTGAAATCCCCAAAGCCATCATCTCCTCCCACCAGGGCTCCGTTCAATGCCTCTGCATCCCGTCATGCTACCTGAGCAAGCATACCATGCCCTGCATGGTGGACGCCTAGCTGAAATCCCCTAAATTCACAGAACTACAGCTGCTTGAGTTCTACTATTCCCCTGGAAATCACATACCACATACCGAACGCCATGAACTTGTGCCCTCAGCACCGATGTCCATCTCGCGGTTTTCGTCCTCTCTCCACACCGCCACCTTTGCGCTGTGCTACCTACCAGACAATCTGGTACTAAACCTTCGACTCCCATTTCTCAAGAAACTTTCACTTGTGCGGGTTCGTATATCGGAGGCCTCATTGCACAACATCATCCACTCCAGTTGCCCTGCGCTGGAGTACTTGGTGCTTGTTTTCACAATTAGAATCGGTTGTCTCCAAATAAAGTCGCCTAACCTTGTAAGAATTGGAATTTCTTTTGACAGAAGGCAGCTCATCATCCAAGATGCCCCTTCACTTCAAAGGTTGATCCTTGATTCTAGTTATTCACCGTTGCGAATAACCGTCCTCTCTACGCCTAAACTGGAGACCTTGGGTGTAATACATGATCTCTGTGCTCATTTCAATATGGTGTTTGGCTCCACAGTTCTTCAGGTACTTTATATTATCATCTACACTTGTAACCATAAGCTGCATTTTAAATTTCTGCGCATAATTTATATATCATCTTGGAGTACACATTTTGTACTAATATTATGTTCTATGCTCAATGAAGAGTTTCTCCATGGATGGCCTATCAATGGTGCTGGATTCTGTCAAGATCTTATATATCCAAATGAATAGTTTTGATCTGAACAAGATTATTGGCTTGCTGCAATGCTTTCCATGTCTGGAGAAGTTGTATATAAAGGTGATAATTTCACGCACATTGGAAGCCCGCATATAGTGTACTAGAATTAACCGTTCAGCTGTTGCTCTTTCGACACTCTTCTTTTAGACCTTAACTATTTTCAATCTTCATGTCTATTTAGGCAACTGGACGGGGTAAGAAAGTTATAACCAATCGGTGGATTCATAAGCATCGCGATTTTCTCACTTCTCATGAGATTCGATTGAAGACAATAACGCTAGAACGATATGTAGCCAACCGTGCAAACACAAGATTTGTCACATTCTTCCTGCTGAATGCAAGGTTACTATTGTCCATCAGGCCTAAGTTTATCAACAGCATGGTTTTGACGGATGGGTATGTCGAAGAGCAAAAAAAGGAGTTTCAGCTGGGCAAAAGAGCTTCTGAACGTGCCGGGCTTCTATTTACAACATATTGTGGTCATAATCCAGTAAATTTTACGACCCAGGATGTTCATTCTATGGACCTGACCGATCCATTTGACTGTGACTGCCGAAAACAGTGCTGGAGTTAATGTTGTTGCCCTTTTCAATCTGGTTTTTTTGTAAACCTGATGAACAATTAATCCTCGTGCTTTTGTACAGTTTGTAAGCTGGAGTTGGATGTTCCTGCCCTTTTCAACTCGGCTGTGACTGTCATATTTTCTTTGAAACAAGGCAAATGGCTTGCCATTCGTTTAATTTAGAGTGAAATATTGTAACAAATCCCAACCAAGGGAAATAACATCACTCTCACCGGCTGCTTGAGCTCACTGTGCATTATAGAAGCCAAGTGATTAGCCCCCACCAGCACACACAAACTTATTTCGAACTAGCACATCAAATGGGCTGTAAATTTTCATAGGAAAGGCTGCATGACCGTGACAGATTTGGATTCTGACATTTGGGACCCGTGAGGAAATAGCCTATCCAAGGTGGTGTCGACTTACTAGCCAGTCAACAAACGATTCTGCCTACCAGCCATTGGATTGACATCCAACATCTGTCGTGTATCTTCTATCTCCTGGCTTCTTCTTCCTCCAGCGGCCCAAACCAAACCATCCCGTCGGATCCGCCTGCTCCCGCCTCCCACGGCTGGCTGCGCCTCCGCCGCCCTACCGTACGTACCCTCCAACGTTGGCCAGTCCCTCCCTCTATTCCCCCACATGTCCTGTTATTCTCCAGCGACGTCAGCCCCAACACGCACCCGCGCCCGAACCAGTCAACCCTCGTACTCCCCTCCGCCTGCGACTGGACCGGTGCATCTTCAACGGCTCCTGTTCGTTCCGTCTGAGGCCTCGCCGTCATCCTCCGCCTTGCGGCCTTGGTTCGCTCGCCGTGCGTGGTGCGCCGCCCTCTTGCGTTGCCAACGTCGTCAACAACCGAGAGGAACAAGGAGATGATTGTACGTGGAGAGGATGACAATAGGGACCCACCAGCGTCATGGCAGTACGCAAGCAAGTGCCTCTATAGTACAAGCCCAAAAATATGGTTCCTCCTAATGGTTGGACATGTGGGGCTCACGCCATTGTCAATGTAGTCAATAAACGAGAGAATTACACTACGAGCGGCTAACACCAGGGACCCAGCAAGTCGCGCAGTTTTTTTTTGAGGAACAAGCTGTTGTTATTTATACTAGTTTTAGCGACGGATCAGGGTAACAACGGGGCTGTGCGGGGGCTGTGGCCCGTCTAGCCAGGGTTTTATTTATGTTTACCACATCATGAGCCTAGTTGTGTTTTTTTCTTGCTGAAAAAGGCTAGCCCAGTTCTAATTTTTTTAAGAAATACCCAAACAAGGCCTACTTGCTTTATCGGCCCTGCTGGGCTGCAAATCTTTCAAGACGAGGAGAGTTTCATTCGGTTTGCCCAGAAATGGGCTGTACATTTTTAAAACACATCAAACCGGGAATTAGTTTCAATTTTTTTTCATTACAAGATCT
Source organism: Triticum aestivum (assembly GCF_018294505.1). NCBI lineage: Eukaryota > Viridiplantae > Streptophyta > Magnoliopsida > Poales > Poaceae > Triticum > Triticum aestivum. Next base: position 431,855,674 of record NC_057796.1, on the reverse strand, counting down.
TAAATTCCATTGATTTTTATGCGTGGACAATTATTTGGATTTTATATTTATATAAATAATTTTTCAAAATAGTTTGAATGTGAATCGATATTTCTGGATTAAAAACAGTTGACCACACTGAAATATGCAAAATTTCGTATACTTTTTAACCGTGGCCACAATATGGGGTGCAATGCTAACGAAAAGAAGATGGGCTCCAAAAAAATTCTTAAGAATTAGCAAATGGGCTGTACATTATTAGAAATAATGGCAGATGGGCTGTATGTAGGGCTGGGCATTCGGTTTAACTGGACCGTTCGGTTCTGTTATTCGGCTTTTGAAGAGATTCGGTTTTGAGAAAAGGATGACCGATCGGTCATTTAAAAAACTCCTAACCGAAGATTCGGTGCACCGAGATTTCGGTTCGGTCCTCGGTTGAGACTTAATTGACCGACAAATTAGGGAAAGGAATGAAAGAAAGCGACACTTCAAAAATTGATCTGCAAAGAAACATTGTGTACACACGCAAGACAAGATCATGTGAGTACAAAATCAGATCCTAGTAGCAAGAACTTCAGGTGAACAAATCGGCAATAAGATGCGAACGCAAGACAATCAGAGAGAAAGCGCGAGATAGGAGGGAAGAGGGATGTGTCCGCCACAGTTCACCACCGCCGTTGGTCGTTGCCTGCAGGGGTGGAGGGAAGTAGAGGCAGCGCATGGCGGCTAGGGTTAGGCGGTGGGTGGGGGGAGGAATCGGGAGATAGAAGAGTCGAGGCTCGAGGTGCAGGTCGGTCGTCTACTGGGCTACTAGAGAAGGAAGGAAGCTTACGGAAGAGATATTGGGCTGTGGGTCGGCCCATTACGTAGATTTGAGTGCACGTGCCTGTCTATTCGGTTTCATTGGTCCATTCGGGTAACTGACGCATGACACCGAATTACCCAAATTAATTTCGGTTTTTAAAACATGCTGACCGAACTAAACACTAAAACTTTCGGTTTCGGTCTTTTCGGCTTTGGTCCCGGTTTTTTCGGTTCGGTTGTTCGATCCTCGGTTAATATGCCCACCCCTAGCTGTATGCTGTTTTCCACAGATTTGAGGCTGACTTGTGCGCCTACTACAGGTTGACGCGTATGCTTTCATAAAAAAGGTTGACGCACACGCAATCCCCTGTCAACTTAGTCAACACATGAGAGTAGTGACTGTTGGATGTCCATCCAACGGCTGTCGTGCTTCTTCAATCTCTGCTCTTCATGCTCCAGCCGCTCAAACAAGCGCTGGCGGGACTGCCTGCTCCCTCCTCCCGCGGCCGGCTATGCTGCCGCGCAGGCCTCACGGCCCCATCGTACTCCCATCGCTTGCCTAGCCATCCCTCTACTCACCCACACATGCTGTTATTCTCCGGCGACGGGAGACGAACCAGTAAACCCTCGTACTCCTCCGCGTGGGAAACAACTGCTGAGTATTCCCTGGCTCCGTGTCGTTCCCTTCCTAGGCCTCGTCGTCGTCCACCGCCCTGGTGCTCTTGGCGTGGCCTGGTCAACGTGGTCAATGAACGACATCCATCGGAAGTGGACTGTACGTGGAGAGGCTGACAGCTGGGTCCACGGCCGCACGAAAGGAAATGCCTCCTTATTACGCGCAAAATAATGATTCCTCCACCTGACAGCTAGGACCCACAGGAAGGGCCTCTGTATTTCGCGAAAAAAACGTTCCCCCCGCTGACAGGTCGGACCCACCAGCTATATCTTCGCACGCAAGGAAGTGCCTCCTTATTACGCCCAAAAAAATGAATACCCCCCTGCTAGCTGGGACCCACCATATTGTTGGGCTGACTTGTGGGCCTACTAAGTTGACGGGGACGGAGGGCTTTGTCAACTTAGTCAATACTCAAGTGACCGTATGATGTCCATCCAACGGCCATAGTGCTTCTTCAACCTCTGGTCTTCTTGCTCCAGCCGCCCAAAGCAGCGCCGGTCGTGCCGCCTGCTCCTGCCTCCCGTGGCCGGCTGTGCTACCGCGGAGGCCTCACCGCCGCCATACTACTCCCACCACTAGCTAGGCCATCCTCCACTCACCCACACCCCCTGTTATTCTGCGGCGACGGCAGCATCACACCGCAGCCGAACCAGTGAATGCTCATACTCCTCTTCGCGTGGGCATCCACTGCCGCATCTTGCCCGGCTCCACGTCGTCCCCTTCCTAGGCCTCGCCGTCATCCACCGCCGTGGTGCTCTCGGCGCGGCGTGGTCAATGTGGTCAACGACCGACTTCCATCGGAAGAGTACTGTACGTGGAGAGGCTGACAGCTGGGTCCACGGCAGCCGCAAGGAAGTGCCTCCTTATTACGCGGAAAATAATTATTCCTCCACCCGACAGCGGGGACCCACCGGACGGGCCACCAGTATTTTGCGAAAAAAAATCGTTTCCCCCTGATTGCTGGGACCCACCGGATGGGCCACCGTATTTCGCGAAAAAACGTTCCCCCCGCTGTCAGCTCGGACCCACCAGAAGTGCCTCCTTATTACGCACAAAAAAATGAATACTCCCCCGGCTAGCTGGGACTCACCTTGGTGGGAGGCTGACTTGTGGGCCTACTAAGTTGACGGGGATGAAGGGCTTTGTCAACTTAGTCAATATGAACGATTCTAGCTCCAGTGACCGTACGATGTCCATCCAACGACCGTAGTGCTTCTTCAACCTCTGGTCTTCTTGCTCCAGCCGCCCAAAGCAGCGCCGATCGTGCCGCATGCTCCTGCCTCCCGTGGCCGGCTGTGCTACCGCAGAGGCCTCACCGCCCCCTACTATTCCCACCGCTGGCCAGGCCCTGCGGCGACGGCAGCCTCACACCGCAGCCGAACCAGTGAACCCTCGTACTCCTCTCCGCGCGGGCTTCCACTGCCGCGTCTTCCCCGGCTCTGCGTAGTCCCCTTCCTAGGCCTCGTCGTCGTCCACCGCCGTGGTGCTCTTCGCGCGGCGTGGTCAACATGGTCAAGGAACGACTTCCATCGGAAGAGTACTGTACGTGGAGAGGCTGACAGCTGGGTCCATGGCCACAGCCCAGTTTTTTTGTGATTTGCCAAGTAAGTCGCATTGTCAGGCCTGTTGGGCTGCAAATCTTTCAAGACGAGGAGAGATTTCATTCGGCTGGCCGAGAAAATGGCCCATCAGTAATGAGAAATGGGCTGTACATTTTTAAAACACATCAAACCAGCAATTAGTTTCAAATATCTTTTTTTTCATTTCAAGATTTTAAATTACATTAATTTTTATGCGTGGAGAATTTGTTGGATTTTATATTGATATACATTTATTTTTTAAATCAGTTTGAATGTGAGTCGAAATTTCAGGATTAAAAACAGTTTGGACCGCGTCGAAATATGCAAAATTTCATATAATTTTTTAACCGTGGCCACAATATGGGCTGTAATGCTAACAAAAAGAATATGGGCTCCAAAAAAAACCTTAAGAATTAGCAAATGGGCTGTAAATTATTAGAAATAATGGCAGATGGGCTGTATGCTGTTTTCCACAGATTTGAGGCTTTCCTAAAAAAAGGTTGACGCACAAGCACTGACTGTTGGATGTCCGTCCAACGGCCGTCGTGCTTCTTCAATCTCTGCTCTTCCTGCTCCAGCCGCTCAAACAAGCACCGGCGGGACTGCCTGCTCCCTCCTCCCCGCGGCCGGCTGTGCTGCTGCGCAGGCCTCACCGCCCCACCGTACTCCCATTGCTGGCCTAGCCATCCCTCTACTCACCCACACCTGTTGTTATTCTCCAGCGACGGCAGACGAACCAGTAAACCCTCGTACAGTCGTACTCCCCTCTGTTGGAAATATGCCCTAGAGGCAATAATAAATGATTATTATTATATTTCTTTGTTCATGATAATCGTCTATTGTTCATGCTATAATTGTATTGTCCGGAAATCGTAATACATGTGTGAATGCATAGACCACAATGTGTCCCTGGTAAGCCTCTAGTTGACTAGCTCGTTGATCAACAGATAGTCATGGTTTCCTGACTATGGACATTAGATGTCATTGATAACGGGATCACATCATTAGGAGAATGATGTGATGGACAAGACCCAATCCTAAGCTTAGCATAAAAGATCGTGTAGTTTCGTTTGCTAGAGCTTTTCCAATGTCAAGTATCTTTGCCTTAGACCATGAGATCGTGTAAATCCCGGATACCGTAGGAGTGCTTTGGGTGTGCGAAACGTCACAACGTAACTGGGTGACTATAAAGGTGCACTACGGGTATCTCCGAAAGTGTCTGTTGGGTTGGCACGGATCGAGACTGGGATTTGTCACTCCGTGTGACGGAGAGGTATCTCTAGGCCCACTCGGTAATGCATCATCATAATGAGCTCTATGTGACTAAGGCGTTAGTCATGGGATCATGCATTGCGGTACGAGTAAATAGACTTGCCGGTAACAAGATTGAACAAGGTATTGGGATACCGACGATCGAATCTCGGGCAAGTAACATACCGATTGACAAAGGGAATTCTATACGGGATTGATTGAATCCTCGACACCGTGGTTCATCCGATGAGATCATCGTGGAACATGTGGGAGCCAACATGGGTATCCAGATCCCGCTGTTGGTTATTGACCGGAGAGGCGTCTCGGTCATGTCTGCATGTCTCCCGAACCCGTAGGGTCTACACACTTAAGGTTCGGTGACGCTAGGGTTGTAGAGATATGTGTATGCGGAAACCCGAAAGTTGTTCGGAGTCCCGGATGAGATCCCGGACGTCACGAGGAGTTCCGGAATGGTCCGGAGGTGAAGAATTATATATAGGAAGTCAAGTTTCGGCCACCGGGAAAGTTTCGGGGGTTACCGGTATTGTACCGGGACCACCGGAAGGGTCCCGGGGGTCCACCGGGTGGGGCCACCTATCCCGGAGGGCCCCATGGGCTGAAGTGGGAGGGTAACCAGCCCCTAGTGGGCTGGGGCGCCCCCCATGGGCCTCCCCCTGCGCCTAGGGTTGGAAACCCTAGGGTGGGGGGCGCCCCACTTGCCTTGGGGGGCAAGTCCCCCCCTTGGCCGCCGCCCCTTGCCCTAGATGGGTTGTGGCCGGCGCCCCCCCTCCCAGGGGGCCTATATAAAGGGGGGAGGGAGGGCAGCCACATCTCAGCCTTGGGCGCCTCCCTCCTCCCCTGCAACACCTCTCCCTCTCGCAGAAGCTTGGCGAAGCCCTGCCGAGACCCGCTACATCCACCATCACGCCGTCGTGCTGCTGGATCTCCATCAACCTCTCCTTCCCCCTTGCTGGATCAAGAAGGAGGAGACATCGCTGCACCGTACGTGTGTTGAACGCGGAGGTGCCGTCTGTTCGGCACTCGGTCATCGGTGATTCGGATCACGGCGAGTACGACTCCGTCATCCACGTTCATTGGAACGCTTCCGCTCGCGATCTACAAGGGTATGTAGATGCACTCCTTTCCCCTCGTTGCTAGTATACTCCATAGATGCATCTTGGTGAGCGTAGGAAAATTTTTAAATTATGCTACGATTCCCAACAGTGGCATCATGAGCCAGGCCTATGCGTAGTTACTATGCACGAGTAGAACACAAAGCAGTTGTGGGCATTGAGTTTGCCAATTCTTCTTGCCGCTACTAGTCTTTTCTTGTTTAGGCGGCATTGTAGGATGAAGCGGCCCGGACCGACCTTACACGTACGCTTATGTGAGACAGGTTCCACCGATTGACATGCACTAGTTGCATAAGGTGGCTAGCGGGTGTCTGTCTCTCCTACTTTAGTCGGAACGGATTCGATGAAAAGGGTCCTTATGAAGGGTAAATAGAAATTGGAAAATCACGTTGTGGTCATATGTAGGTAAGAAACGTTCTTGCTAGAAACCTACAAACCACGTAAAAACTTGCAACAACAATTAGAGGACGTCTAACTTGTTTTTGCAGCATGTGTTATGTGATGTGATATGGCCAGAAGATGTGATGAATGATATATGTGATGTGTGAGATTGATCATATTCTTGTAATAGGAATCACGACTTGCATGTCGATGAGTATGACAACCGGCAGGAGCCATAGGAGTTGTCTTTATTATTTTGCATGACCTGCGTGTCATTGAATAACGCCATGTAAATTACTTTAGTTTGTTGCTAAACGCGTTAGCCATAGAAGTAGAAGTAATCGTTGGCGTGACGACTTCATGAAGACACAATGATGGAGATCATGATGATGGAGATCATGGTGTCATGCCGGTGACGAAGATGATCATGGTGCCCCGAAGATGGAGATCAAAGGAGCATAATGATATTGGCCATATCATGTCACTATTTGATTGCATGTGATGTTTATCATGTTTTTGCATCTTATTTGCTTAGAACGACGGTAGTAAGTAAGATGATCCCTTATGATAATTTCAAGAAAAGTGTTCACCCTAACTGTGCACCATTGCGAAGGTTCGTTGTTTCGAAGCACCACGTGATGATCAGGTGTGATAGATTCTAACGTTCGAATACAACGGGTGTTCACGAGCCTAGCATGTACAGACATGGCCTCGGAACACACGCAATACACTTAGGTTGACTTGACGAGCCCAGCATGTACAGACATGGCCTCGGAACACGGAGGACCGAAAGGTCGAGCATGAGTCGTATAGAAGATACGATCAACATGGAGATGTTCACCGATCTTGACTAGTCCGTCTCACGTGATGATCGGACACGGCCTAGTTAACTCGGATCATGTTTCACTTAGATGACTAGAGGGATGTCTATCTGAGTGGGAGTTCATTAAATAATTTGATTAGATGAACTTAATTATCATGAACTTAGTCTAAAATCTTTACACTATGTCTTGTAGATCAAATGGCCAACGTTGTCCTCAATTTCAACGCGTTCCTAGAGAAAACCAAGCTGAAAGATGATGGCAGCAACTATACGGACTGGGTCCGGAACCTGAGGATCATCCTCATAGTAGCCAAGAAAGATTATGTCTTAGAAGCACCGCTAGGTGAAGCACCAATCCCAGAAAACCAAGACGTTATGAACGCTTGGCAGCAACGTGCTGATGATTACTCCCTCGTTCAGTGTGGCATGCTTTACAGCCTAGAACCGGGTCTCCAAAAGCGTTTTGAGAAACATGGAGCATATGAGATGTTCGAGGAGCTGAAATTGGTTTTCCAAGCTCATGCCCGGGTCGAGAGATATGAAGTCTCCGACAAGTTTTTTAGTTGTAAAATGGAGGAAAATAGTTCTGTAAGTGAGCACATACTCAGAATGTCTGGGTTGCACAACCGCTTGACTCAGCTGGGAGTTAATCTCCCGGATGACGCGGTCATTGACAGAATCCTTCAGTCGCTTCCACCAAGCTTCAAGAGCTTTGTGATGAACTACAATATGCAGGGGATGGAAAAGACCATTCCTTAGGTATATTCGATGCTGAAATCAGCGGAGGTGGAAATCAGAAAAGAACATCAAGTGTTGATGGTGAATAAAACCACTAAGTTCAAGAAGGGCAAGGGTAAGAAGAACTTCAAGAAGGACGGCAAGGGAGTTGCCGCGCCCGGTAAACCAGTTACTGGGAAGAAGTCAAAGAATGGACCCAAGCCTGAAACTGAGTGCCTTTATTGCAAGGGAAGTGGTCACTGGAAGCGGAACTGCCCCAAATACTTAGCGGAAAAGAAGGCCGGCAACACCAAAGGTATATGTGATATACATGTAATTGATGTGTGCCTTACCAGTACTCATAGTAGCTCCTGGGTATTTGATACCGGTGCGGTTGCTCATATTTGTAACTCAAAACAGGAACTACGGAATAAACGGAGACTGGCGAAGGACGAGGTGACGATGCGCGTCAGGAATGGTTCCAAGGTCGATGTGATCGCCGTCGGCACGCTACCTCTGCATCTACCCACGGGATTAGTTTTAAACCTCAATAATTGTTATTTAGTGCCAGCTTTGAGCATGAACATTGTATCTGGATCTCGTTTAATTCGAGATGGCTACTCATTTAAATCCGAGAATAATGGTTGTTCTATTTATTTGAGAGATATGTTTTATGGTCATGCCCGCTGGTTAATGGTTTATTTTTGATGAATCTCAAACGTGATGTTACACATGTTCATAGTGTGAATACCAAAAGATGTAAAGTTGATAACGATAGTCCCACATATCTGTGGCACTGCCGCCTTAGTCACATTGGTGTCAAGCGCATGAAGAAGCTCCATGCAGATGGACTTTTGGAGTCTCTTGATTACGAGTCATTTGACACATGCGAACCATGCCTCATGGGTAAGATGACCAAGACTCCGTTCTCCGGAACAATGGAGCGAGCAACCAACTTATTGGAAATCATACATACCGATGTGTGTGGTCCAATGAGTGTTGAGGCTCGCGGAGGATATCATTATGTTCTCACTCTCACTGATGATTTAAGTAGATATGGGTATGTGTACCTAATGAAACACAAGTCTGAAACCTTTGAAAAGTTCAAGGAATTTCAGAGTGAAGTTGAGAATCAACGTGACAGGAAAATAAAATTCTTACGATCAGATCGTGGTGGAGAATATTTAAGTCACGAATTTGGTACACACTTAAGGAAATGTGGAATAGTTTCACAACTCACGCCGCCTGGAACACCTCAGAGAAACGGTGTGTCCGAACGTCGTAATCGCACTCTATTAGATATGGTGCGATCTATGATGTCTCTTACCGATTTACCGCTCTCATTTTGGGGCTATGCTTTAGAGACTGCCGCATTCACTTTAAATAGGGCTCCGTCGAAATCCGTTGAGACGACACCGTATGAATTATGGTTTGGGAAGAAACCTAAGCTGTCGTTTCTAAAAGTTTGGGGATGCGATGCTTATGTCAAGAAACTTCAACCTGAAAAGCTCGAACCCAAGTCGAAAAAATGCGTCTTCATAGGATACCCTAAGGAAACTATTGGGTATACCTTCTACCTCAGATCTGAAGGCAAGATCTTCGTTGCCAAGAACGGGTCCTTTCTGGAGAAGGAGTATCTCTCGAAAGAATTGAGTGGGAGGAAAGTGGAACTTGATGAGGTGATAGTCACCCCTTCCGAACCGGAAAGTAGCGCAGCGCGGGAAAATGTTCCTGTGGTGCCTACACCGACTGGGGAGGAAGTTAATGATGATGATCATGAAGCTTCGGATCAAGTTACTGAACTTCGTAGGTCCACAAGGACACGTCCCGCACCAGAGTGGTACGGCAACCCTGTCCTGGAAATCATGTTGTTAGACAACGGTGAACCTTCGAACTATGAAGAAGCGATGGCGGGCCCGGATTCTGATAAATGGCTAGAAGCCATGAAATCTGAGATAGAATCCATGTATGAAAACAAAGTATGGATTTTGACTGACTTGCCCGATGAGCGGCGAGCCATAGAAAACAAATGGATCTTTAAGAAGAAGACGGACGCGGATGGTAATGTGACCATCTACAAAGCTCGACTTGTCGCTAAGGGTTCGACAAGTTCAAGGGGTTGACTACGATGAGACTTTCTCACCCGTAGCGAAGCTGAAGTCCGTCCGAATCATGTTAGCAATTGCCGCATAGTAGGATTATGAGATATGGCAGATGGACGTCAAAACGGCATTCCTTAACGGCTTCCTTAAGGAAGAGTTGTATATAATGCAGCCGGAAGGTTTTGTCGATCCTAAGAATGCTAACAAAGTATGCAAGCTCCAGCGCTCAATCTATGGGCTGGTGCAAGCATCTCGGAGTTGGAACATTCGCTTTGATGAGATGATCAAAGCGTTTGGGTTTACACAGACTTATGGAGAAGCCTGTGTTTACAAGAAAGTGAGTGGGAGCTCTGTAGCATTTCTTATATTATATGTGGATGACATACTATTGATGGGAAATTATATAGAATTCTTGGAAAGTATAAAGGCCTATTTGAATAAGTGTTTTTCAATGAAGGACCTTGGAGAAGCTGCTTATATATTAGGCATCAAGATCTATAGAGATAGATCGAGACGCCTCATTGGTCTTTCACAGAGTACATACCTTGACAAGATATTGAAGAAGTTCAATATGGATCAGTCCAAGAAGGGGTTCTTGCCTGTATTGCAAGGTGTGCAATTGAGCACGGCTCAATGCCCGACCATGGCAGAAGATATAGAAAAGATGAGTGTCATACCCTATGCCTCGGCCATAGGTTCTATTATGTATGCCATGCTGTGTACCAGACCTGATGTAAACCTTGCCGTAAGTTTGGTAGGAAGGTACCAAAGTAATCCCGGCATGGAACACTGGACAGCGGTCAAGAATATCCTGAAGTACCTAAAGAGGACTAAGGATATGTTTCTCGTTTATGGAGGTGACGAAGAGCTCGTCGTAAAGGGTTACGTCGACGCTAGCTTTGACACAGATCTGGATGACTCGAAGTCACAAACCGGATACGTGTATATTTTGAATGGAGGAGCAGTAAGCTGGTGCAGTTGCAAGCAAAGCGTCGTGGCGGGATCTACATGTGAAGCGGAGTACATGGCGGCCTCGGAGGCAGCACAGGAAGCAGTCTGGGTGAAGGAGTTCATTACCGACCTAGGGGTGATTCCCAATGCGTCGGGCCCGATGACTCTCTTCTGTGACAACACTGGAGCTATTGCCCTTCCGAAGGAGCCCAGGTTTCACAGGAAGACCAGGCATATCAAGCGTCGCTTCAACTCCATTCGTGAAAGTGTTCAAAATGGAGACATAGATATTTGTAAAGTACATACGGACCTGAATGTAGCAGATCCGTTGACTAAACCTCTCCCTAGAGCAAAACATGATCAACACCAGGACGCAATGGGTGTTCGATTCATCACAATGTAACTAGATTATTGACTCTAGTGCAAGTGGGAGACTGTTGGAAATATGCCCTAGAGGCAATAATAAATGATTATTATTATATTTCTTTGTTCATGATAATCGTCTATTGTTCATGCTATAATTGTATTGTCCGGAAATCGTAATACATGTGTGAATGCATAGACCACGATGTGTCCCTGGTAAGCCTCTAGTTGACTAGCTCGTTGATCAACAGATAGTCATGGTTTCCTGACTATGGACATTAGATGTCATTGATAACGGGATCACATCATTAGGAGAATGATGTGATGGACAAGACCCAATCCTAAGCTTAGCATAAAAGATCGTGTAGTTTCGTTTGCTAGAGCTTTTCCAATGTCAAGTATCTTTTCCTTAGACCATGAGATCGTGTAACTCCCGGATACCGTAGGAGTGCTTTGGGTGTGCCAAACGTCACAACGTAACTAGGTGACTATAAAGGTGCACTACGGGTATCTCCGAAAGTGTCTGTTGGGTTGGCACGGATCGAGACTGGGATTTGTCACTCCGTGTGACGGAGAGGTATCTCTGGGCCCACTCGGTAATGCATCATCATAATGAGCTCTATGTGACTAAGGCGTTAGTCACGGGATCATGCATTGCGGTACGAGTAAAGAGACTTGCCGGTAACAAGATTGAACGAGGTATTGGGATACCGACGATCGAATCTCGGGCAAGTAACATACCGATTGACAAAGGGAATTGTATACGGGATTGATTGAATTCTCGACACCGTGGTTCATCCGATGAGATCATCGTGGAACATGTGGGAGCCAACATGGGTATCCAGATCCCGCTGTTGGTTATTGACCGGAGAGGCGTCTCGGTCATGTCTGCATGTCTCCCGAACCCGTAGGGTCTACACACTTAAGGTTCGGTGACGCTAGGGTTGTAGAGATATGTGTATGCGGAAACCCGAAAGTTGTTCGGAGTCCCGGATGAGATCCCGGACGTCACGAGGAGTTCCGGAATGGTCCGGAGGTGAAGAATTATATATAGGAAGTCAAGTTTCGGCCATCGGGAAAGTTTCCGGGGTTACCGGTATTGTACCGGGACCACCGGAAGGGTCCCGGGGGTCCATCGGGTGGGGCCACCTATCCCGGAGGGCCCCATGGGCTGAAGTGGGAGGGTAACCAGCCCCTAGTGGGCTAGGGCGCCCCCCATGGGCCTCCCCCCTGCGCCTAGGGTTGGAAACCCTAGGGTGGGGGCGCCCCACTTGCCTTGGGGGCAAGTCCCCCCCCCCTTGGCCGCCGCCCCTTGCCCTAGATGGGTTGTGGCCGGCGCCCCCCCCCCCTCCCAGGGGGCCTATATAAAGGGGGGGAGGGAGGGCAGCCACATCTCAGCCTTGGGCGCCTCCCTCCTCCCCTGCAACACCTCTCCCTCTCGCAGAAGCTTGGCGAAGCCCTGCCGAGACCCGCTACATCCACCATCACGCTGTCGTGCTGCTGGATCTCCATCAACCTCTCCTTCCCCCTTGCTGGATCAAGAAGGAGGAGACATCGCTGCACCGTACGTGTGTTGAACGCGGAGGTGCCGTCCGTTCGGCACTCGGTCATTGGTGATTCGGATCACGGCGAGTACGACTCCGTCATCCACGTTCATTGGAACGCTTCCGCTCGCGATCTACAAGGGTATGTAGATGCACTCCTTTCGCCTCGTTGCTAGTATACTCCATAGATGCATCTTGGTGAGCGTAGGAAAATTTTTAAATTATGCTACGATTCCCAACACCCTCCGCGTGGGAAACAGCTGCCGAGTCTTCCCTGCCTCCATGTCGTCCCCTTCCTAGGCCTCGCCGTCGTCCACCGCCGTGGTGCTCTCGGCGCGGTGTGGTCAATGTAGTCAACGACCGAGTTCCATCGGAAGAGTACTGTGCGTGGAGACGCTGATAGCTGGGTCCACGGCCGCAGCAAGGAAGTGCCTCCTTATTATGCGCAAAATAATTATTCCTCCACCTGACAGCGGGGACCCACCGGACGGGCCACCGTATTTGGCAAAAAAAACGTTTCCCCCCTGACGGCTGGGACCTACTAGCTACACCTTCACATGCAAGGAAGTGCGTCCGGGCAAAAAAAATTGCTTCGCCCCCCTGACTGCTGGGACCCACCAGCTACATCTTCGCACGCAAGGAAGTGCCTAACAGTCGGGACCCAACTGGTCGAAGCGTACGTAGCGTTGTCATTCTGGTCGCGAACGTGTACGTACATATATACTGGTGGATGTAGAGGCGCGCACGTGTCGTAGTAGAGGCGTGCACGTAGCATGTACACGTACGTACAGCGGCCAGGGTGCAAGAAAGAAAATACGGCCACGTATGTGTACATACGGGCGGGGTCTCGAACGCCTACTCGCGCATACGTACGGCGAGGGCTCGTTGACATGGCTGGGTCGGAACGGAGAAACATCGTCGTCGTCGTGTTCATGGGGAGGCAACGGAATGCGTCGTGTTCATGGGGAGGCAACGGAATGCGTCGTGTTCATCGGGAGGCAACGGAACGCGTGGGTGCCAACCGGCTAGGTCGGAAAGGAATGCGTGGTCGTGTTCATCGGGAGGGCTTGGACGGAACAGGCGATGGAAACGAGGCCTGGCGTACCACAGAACGGAGGAAACGGCCTTGTGTTCGACCGGCCACGTTCGAAACGGGATCCTGTTCATCGGGAGGGGTCTGGCGTACCACAAAACGGATGAAACGGACCTCCTACGGTCGAAACGGGGGTCCTGTTGATCGGGAGGGGTGTGGCGTACCGCAAAACGGACGAAACGGACCTCCTACGGTCGAAACGGGGGTCCTGTTGATTGGGAGGGGTGTGGGTGTGGCGTACTGCAAAACGGACGAAACAGACCTCCTACGGTCGAAGCGGGGGTCCTGTTCATCGGGAGGGGTGTGGCGTACCGCAAAACGGGACTCCACGGGATACTGTTCATCTCCACCGTCGACCTCCTCCAGCCTCCACAGGCTACCGTCGACCTCCTCCAGCCTCCACGGGCTCCTGTTCATCCAGCCTCCACCGCGCGCTACTCCACCGGCTACTGTTCAACCACCCCTCCACGGGCACCCCTCCACCATCTACTGTTCATCCAGCCCTCCACACCACGGGGTCCTGTTCAACCACCCCTCCAGGGGCACCCCTCCACCGTCTACTCTTCATCCAGCCCTCCACACCACGGGGTTCTGTTGAACCACCCCTCCACGGGCACCCCTCCACCGTCTACTGTTCATCCAGCCCTCCACACCACGGGGTCCTGTTCATCCAGAGGCAACGCCACCGCTCACTGTTCATCCAAACACCCCCCCCCCCCCCCCCGCAATGCTCACTGTTCATCCAATCGATCGGCTTCAGTTAGCAGCAGTAGCGAAGGAATCGGTCTATCGGGTTCAGTTAACAGCCATCGATCGATCGCTCGGGTTCAGTAACGCGTAGCCTGCAGTGCAATCGCTCGGGTTCAGTTAGAGCCCAACGCCTCGCTCGGGTTCAGTTAGAGCCAACGCCTCGCACACACGCGCGTATGTGTACGAGAGAAACGCGCATCGCTCGGCCCCCAACCTCCCACCGTAACCGGGAACTCCCCGAAATTTTCCTCCCCCTCGCTTCTACCACGGTTTTTTCCGTCATGGACGGCCCAAAGAATGTCATGCAGCTGCGTTTCCGGCCAGCCCAGGACAAAAAGCCCATTTTCTGTCATGATTTTTTGTCATAGAAGTAGGAGCCCACCACATCTATGATGATACCGGGTTTTGTCACAATTATCGTCATAAAAGTGTCATATGTATGACAGAAAAAAATTCATTCGGCCCAAAATGTCACGGATGTGTCTTTTTTTTGTAGTGCTGGTACCAGGCACGAGGTGCTGGCTTGAGCCCGTAGAGAGACCAGGACAGCAAACACACATGCCCAGGAAGAGATGCGTCGACGAAACTGGTGGGTTGTTCACAATAAACCTGCTCCTCAAGATGGCCATGGAGGAAAGCGTTGGAGACATCCGTCTGATGAACTGGCCAGCTCGAGACATCGCAAGCTGGAGGACGGTGCGGATCGTGCCTGGTTTGACAACCGTGCAAACGTCTTAGTGAAGTCAACTCCAGCGCGCTGTCGAAAGCCACAAACCACCCAACGAGCCTTATAGCGCTCAGGTGTACCAGCCGAGCGGGTCTTCTGGCGAAAGACCCACTTGCCGATGTTGACATTGGCGCAACAAGGCTGGGAACCAGTATCTAGGTGCGGTTTCGCTGGAGAGCATCTGTTAGGGCATGTCTCTCTCTAGGTAGTTTTGGTGATTGATGACAATGCTTTTGCGGACTAATCGTGTGTGTTGAGTATTTTAGATATTCAGTCATTGGCACGAGACAATTCTTTCCCTCGGAGCTTTATGTGAAGATGGTGTAGTCTCTTTCGTTTCGGTTTGGTGTATGTGAGTCATAGGAGACACCGTACTATCAAGAGGGGGTCCGCAATGGAAAGGCTAGGGTGGAATCAGCATGTACACGTCTTTGTTGCACCCCCAGCTCCTTTCCTCACGTTGGAGTTGCTATTTTAAACCGAAGTGGAAACTATGAGGCGAAAGCGGTAGTACCGCCGCCAGAGCGGTAGTACCGCCCATGGTCCTCAAGCAGCAGTACTGCTGTCCAACAGCGGTAGTACCGCTTCGGGGCATCGGCGACAGTACCACACTGGTTCGGCAATGCTACCGGCTCGATTCCAGGATGCTATTTCTCGTGTTGGGTTGTGCGGCACTAGTAGCGGCAGTAGCAGTGGTAGTACCACCCACGAGCGGTAGTACCGCGGCCACCATCGCTACTAGTATTGCACATACCCCCTCTCTCTCTCCCGTTCACCCTCTGCTTCTTCTACTCTCAGTCTATGCGGTAGTACCGCTGGTGGTCGTGGTAGTACCGCTGCGACCAGCGGTAGTACCGCTCTACTGAGCAGTAGTACCGTTCTGTGCGGGCTAAAGGGGGGGTAACGGTTGGATTGGTTCCCCCACTATAAAAGGAGGTCTTCTTCTCCAAGTTGACCTACCTCTTTCCCCCCAATCTCCACTGTTGCTCCAAAGCTCATTTTCGCCCGATCTCTCTCCCTAGCCAATCAAACTTGTTGATTCTTTAGGGATTGGTTGAGAAGGCCCGGATCTACACTTCCACCAAGAAAAATTTGATTCCCACCACTAATCCCTTGCGGATCTTGTTACTCTTGGGTGTTTGAGCACCCTAGATGGTTCAGGTCACCTCGGAGCCAGATTCCATTGTGGTGAAGCTCCGTGGTATCGTTGGGAGCCTCCAATTGAGTTGTGGAGATAGCTCCAACCTTGTTTGTAAAGGTTCGGTGGCCACCTTTAAGGGCACCAATAGTGGAATCATGGCATCTCGCATTGTGTGAGGGCGTGAGGAGAATACGGTGGCCCTAGTGGCTTCTTGGGGAGCATTGTGCCTCCACACCACTCTAACAGAGACGTACTTCCTCTCAAAGGGAAGGAACTTCGGTAACACATCCTCGTCTCCACCGGCTCCGCTATTGGTTATCTCTCACCTTTACTTGTGCAAGCTTATTTTGTGTTGTATCCCTTGCTTGCTTGTGTGCTCGTTGTTGTTGCATCACATAGGTTGCTCACCTAGTTGCATATCTAGACAACCTACTTTGATGCAAAGTTTAAATTGGTAAAGAAAAGCTAAAAATTGTTAGTTGCCTATTCACCCCCCTCTAGTCAACTATATCGATCTTTTCAATTGGTATCAGAGCCTCATCTCTTTATTAAGGACATTGCCGTCCGAAGAGTATGGTTGACATCGTAGACGGTGGGGAGGAGCACCCCGGTGTGATTCCTTCATCGTCAACAGCCGATGGGGGATCCTCGGTCTCTCGTGAGGAATTCAATGCGGCTTTGGACACATTGAAAACCTCCATGACGACCAGGTGTTGGGGAACGTAGTAATTTCAAAAAAATTCCTACGCACACGCAAGATCATGGTGATGCATAGCAATGAGAGGGGAGAGTGTTGTCCACATACCCTCGTAGACCGAAAGCGAAAGCGTTATGATAACGCGGTTGATGTAGTCGTACGTCTTCATGATCCGACCGATCCTAGTACCGAAAGTACGGCACCTCCACGATCTGCACACGTTCAGCTCGGTGACGTCCCACAAACTCTTGATCCAGCTGAGTGTTGAGGGAGAGCTTCGTCAGCACGACGACGTGATGACGGTGATGATGAAGCTACTGGCACAGGGCTTCGCCTAAGCACTGCAACAACATGACCGAGGTGGATTATGGTGGAGGGGGCACCACACACGGCTAAGACAATGTCTGTTGTTGTGTTCTAGGGTGCCCCTGCCCCCGTATATAAAGGAGCAAGGGGGGAGGCCGGCTGGCCCTTGGGGCACGCCAAGGAGGGGAGGAGTCCTCCTCCTAGTAGGAGTAGGACTCCCCCTTTCCTAGTCCGACTAGGAGGAGGAAGGGGGAAGGAAGGAGAGGGAGAGAGCGAGGGAAAGAGGGGGTGCTGCCCCCTCCTTGTCCAATTCGGACTCCTCAAGGGGGGCGGCCAGCCCTTGGCCTCCTCCTCTCTCTCTCACAAGGCCCATGTAGGCCCATTAGTTCCCCTGGGGGTTCCGATAACCCCCCGACACTCTGATAATTATCCGGTGACCCCCGGAACTCATCCGGTGCCCGAATATAGTCATCCAATATATCAATCTTTATGTCTCGACCATTTCGAGACTCCTCATCATGTCCGTGATGACATCAGAGACTCCGAACTACCTTCGGTACATCAAAACACATAAACTCATAATACCAATCATCACCGAACATTAAGCGTGCGGACCCTACGGGTTCGAGAACTATGTAGACATGACCTAGACACATCTCCAGTCAATAACCAATAGCGGAACCTAGATGTTAATATTGGCTCCCACATATTCTACGAAGATCTTTATCGGTCAAACCGCATAACGATATACGTTGTTCCCTTTGTCATCAGTATGTTACTTGCCCGAGATTCGATCGTCGATATCTCAATACCTAGTTCAATCTCGTTACCGGCAAGTCTCTTTACTCGTTACGTAATGCATCATCCCGCAACTAACTCATTAGTCACATTGCTTGCAAGGCTTATAGTGATGTGTATTACCGAGTGGGCCCAGAGATACCTTTCCAACAATCGGAGTGACAAATCCTAATCTCGATCTATACCAACTCAACAAGTACCATCGGAGACACCTATAGAGCACCTTTATAATCACCCAGTTACGTTGTGACGTTTGGTAGCACACTAAGTGTTCCTCCGGTATTCGGGGGTTGCATAATCTCATAGTCATAGGAACATGTATAAGTCATGGAGAAAGCAATAGCAATATACTAAACGATCAAGTGGTAAGCTAACAGAATGGGTCAAGTCAATCACATCATTCTCTAATGATGTGATCCCGTTAATCAAATGACACTCATGTCTATGGCCAGGAAACTTAACCATCTTTGATTCAACGAGCTAGTCAAGTAGAGGCATACTAGTGACACTCTGTTTGTCTATGTATTCACACATGTACTAAGTTTCCGGTTAATAGAATTCTAGCATGAATAATAAACATTTATCATGATATTAGGAAATATAAATAACAACTGTATTATTGCCTCTAGGGAATATTTCCTTCAGTCTCCCACTTGCATTAGAGTCAATAATCTAGATTACAAAGTAATGATTCTAACACCCATGGAGTCTTGGTGCTGATCATGTTTTGCTCGTGAGAGAGGCTTAGTCAACGGGTCTGCAACATTCAGATCCGTATGTATCTTGCAAATCTCTATGTCTCCCTCCTTGACTTGATCACGGATGGAATTGAAGCGTCTCTTGATGTGCTTGGTTCTCTTGTGAAATCTGGATTCCTTTGCCAAGGCAATTGCACTTGTATTGTCACAAAACATTTTCATTGGACCCGATGCACTAGGTATGACACCTAGATCGGATATGAACTCCTTCATCCAGACTCCTTCATTTGCTGCTTCCGAAGCAGCTATGTACTCCGCTTCACATGTAGATCCTGCCACGACGCTTTGCTTAGAACTGCACCAACTGACAGCTCCACCGTTCAATATAAATACGTATCCGGTTTGTTACTTAGAGTCATCTGGATCAGTGTCAAAGCTTGCATCGACGTAACCATTTACGACGAGCTCTTTGTCACCTCCATAAATGAGAAACATATCCTTAGTCCTTTTCAGGTATTTCAGGATGTTCTTGACCGCTGTCTAGTGATCCACTCCTGGATTACTTTGGTACCTCCCTGCTAAACTAATAGCAAGGCACACATCAGGTCTGGTACACAACATTGCATACATGATAGAACCTATGGCTGAAGCATAGGGAATGACCTTCATTTTCTCTCTATCTTCTGCAGTGGTCGGGCATTGAGTCTGACTCAATTTCACAACTTGTAACACGGGCAAGAACCCTTTCTTTGCTTGAGCCATTTTGAACTTCTTCAAAACTCTGTCAAGGTATGTGCTCTGTGAAAGTCCAATTAAGCGTCTTGATCTATATCTATAGATCTTAATGCCCAATATATAAGCAACTTCACCGAGGTCTTTCATTGAAAAACTTTTATTCAAGTATCCTTTTATGCTATCTAGAAATTCTATATCATTTCCTATCAACAATATGTCATCCACATATAATATTAGAAATGCTACAGAGCTCCCACTCACTTTCTTGTAAATACAGGCTTCTCCAAAAGTCTGTATAAAACCATATGCTTTGATCACACTATCAAAATGTTTATTCCAACTCCGAGATGCTTGCACCAGTCCATAAATGGATCGCTGGAGCTTGCACACTTTGTTAGCATCCTTTGGAACGATAAAACCTTCAGGTTGCATCATATACAACTCTTCTTCCAGAAATCCATTCGGAATGCAGTCTTTACATCCATTTGCCAAATTTCATAATCATAAAATGCAGCAATTGCTAACATGATTCGGACGGGCTTAAGCATCGCTACGGGTGAGAAAGTCTCATCATAGTCAACTCCTTGAACTTGTCGAAAACCTTTCGCAACAAGTCGAGCTTTGTAGACAGTAACATTACCGTCAGCGTCAGTCTTCTTCTTGAAGATACATTTATTCTCGTTGGCTTGCCGATCATCGGGCAAGTCAACCAAAGTCCACACTTTGTTCTCATACATGGATCCCATCTCAGATTTCATGGCCTCAAGCCATTTCGCGGAATCTGGGCTCATCATCGCTTCCTCATAGTTCGTAGGTTCGTCATGGTCAAGTAACATGACCTCCAAAACAGGATTACCGTACCACTCTGGTGCGAATCTTACTCTGGTTGACCTATGAGGTTTGGTAGTAACTTGATCTGAAGTTACACGATCATCATCATTAGCTTCCTCACTAATTGGTGTAGGTTTCACAGGAACAGATTTCTGTGATGAACTACTTTCCAATAAGGGAGCACGTACAGTTACCTCATCAAGTTCTACTATCCTCCCACTCACTTCTTTCGAGAGAAAGTCCTTCTCTAGAAACGATCCATCTTAGCAACGAATATCTTGCCTTCGGATCTGTGATAGAAGGTGTACCCAACAGTCTCCTTTGGGTATTCTATGAAGACACACTTCTTCGATTTGGGTTCGAGCTTATCAGGTTGAAGCTTTTTCACATAAGCATCGCAGCCCCAAACTTTAAGAAATGACAACTTGGGTTTCTTGCCAAACCACAGTTCATAAGGTGTCGTCTCAACGGATTTTGATGGTGCCCTATTTAACGTGAATGCAACCGTCTCTAAAGCATAACCCCAAAACGATAGCGGTAAATCAGTAAGAGACATCATAGATCGCACCATATCTTGTAAAGTACGATTACGACGTTCGGACACACCATTACGTTGTGGTGTTCCAGGTGGCGTGAGTTGCAAAACTATTCCGCATTGTTTGAAATGAAGACCAAACTTGTAACTCAAATATTCTCCTCCATGATCATATCGTAAAACTTTATTTTCTTGTTACGATGATTTTCCACTTCACTCTGAAATTCTTTGAACTTTTCAAATGTTTCAGACTTATGTTTCATCAAGTAGATATACCCATATCTGCTTAAATAATCTGTGAAGGTGAGAAAATAACGATACCCGTCGCGAGCCTCAATATTCATCGGACGACATACATCTGTATGTATGATTTCCAACAAATCTGTTGCTCGCTCCATTGTTCCGGAGAACGGAGTTTTAGTCATCTTGCCCATGAGGCATGGTTCGCAAGTACCAAGTGATTCATAATCAAGTGATTCCAAAAGTCCATCAGAATGGAGTTTCTTCATGCGCTTTACACCAATATGACCCAAACGGCAGTGCCACAAATAAGTTGCACTATCATTATCAACTCTGCATCTTTTGGCTGCAATATTATGAATATGTGTATAACTACTATCGAGATTCAACAAAAATAGACCACTCTTCAAGGGTGCATGACCATAAAAGATATTACTCATATAAAGAGAACAACCATTATTTTCTGATTTAAATGAATAACCGTCTCGCATCAAACAAGATCCAGATATAATGTTCATGCTTAACGCTGGCACCAAATAACAATTATTCAGGTCTAAAACTAATCCCGAAGGTAGATGTAGAGGTAGCGTGTCGACTGCTATCACATCGACTTTGGAACCATTTCCCACGCGCATCGTTACCTCGTCCTTAGCCAATATTTGCTTAATCCGTAGTCCCTGTTTGGAGTTGCAAATATTAGCAACAGAACCAGTATCAAATACCCAGGTACTACTGCGAGCATTAGTAAGGTACACATCAATAACATGTATATCACATATACCTTTGTTCACCTTGCCATCCTTCTTATCCGCCAAATACTTGGGGCAGTTCTGCTTCCAGTGACCAGTCCCTTTGCAGTAGAAGCACTCAGTCTCAGGCTTAGGTCCAGACTTGGGCTTCTTTACTTGAGCAGCAACTTGTTTGCCGTTCTTCTTTAAAGTCCCCTACTTCCCTTTACCCTTTTTCTTGAAACTGGTGGTCTTGTTGACCATCAACATTTGATGCTCTTTCTTGATTTCTACCTCCGCAGCCTTTAGCACTGCGAAGAGCTCGGGAATTGTCTTATCCATCCCTTGCATGTTATAGTTCATCACGAAGCTCTTGTAGCTTGGTCGCAGTGATTGAAGAATTCTGTCAATGACACTATCATCAGGAAGATTAACTCCCAGTTGAATCAAGTGATTATTATACCCAGACATTTTGAGTATATGTTCACTGACAGAACTATTCTCCTCCATCTTGCAGCTATAGAACTTATTGGAGACTTCATATCTCTCAATCCGGGCATTTGCTTGAAATATTAACTTCAACTCCTGGAACATGTCATATGCTCCATGACGTTCAAAACGTCGTTGAAGTCCCGGTTCTAAGCCATAACGCATGGCACACTGAACTATCGAGTAGTCATCAGCTTTGCTCTGCCAGACGTTCATAACATCTGGCGTTGCTCCTGCAACGGGTTTGGCACCCAGCGGTCCTTCCAGGACGTAATTCTTCTGTGCAGCAATGAGGATAATCCTCAAGTTACGGACCCAGTCCGTGTAGTTGCTACCATCATCTTTCAACTTAGCTTTTTCTAGGAACGCATTAAAATTCAATGGAACAACAGCACGGGCCATCTATCTACAACAACATAGACATGAAAAATACTATCAGGTACTAAGTTCATGATAAATTAAAGTTCAATTAATCAAATTACTTAAGAACTCCCACTTAGATAGACATCCCTCTAATCATCTAAGTGATCACATGATCCAAATCAACTAAACCATGTCCGATCATCACGTGAGATGGAGTAGTTTTCAATGGTGAACATCACTATGTTGATCATATCTACTATATGATTCACGCTCGACCTTTCGGTCTCAGTGTTCAGAGGCCATATCTGCATATGCTAGGCTTGTCAAGTTTAACCCGAGTATTCTGCGTGTGCAAAAACTGGCTTGCACCCATTGTATGTGAACGTAGAGCTTATCACACACGATCATCACGTGGTGTCTCGGCACGATGAACTTTCGCAACGGTGCATACTCAGGGAGAACACTTGTACCTTGAAATTTAGTGAGAGATCATCTTATAATGCTACCGTCGAACTAAGCAAAATAAGATGCATAAAGGATAAACATCACATGGAATCAATATAAGTGATGTGATATGGCCATCATCATCTTGTGCCTTTGATCTCCATCTCCAAAGCACCGTCATGATCACCATCGTCACCAGCGCGACACCTTTGATCTCCATCGTAGCATCGTTGTCGTCTCGCCAACTATTGCTTCTACGACTATCGCTACCGCTTAGCGATAAAGTAAAGCAATTACATGGCAATTGCATTTCATACAATAAAGCGACAACCATATGGCTCCTGCCAGTTGCCGATAACTCGGTTACAAAACATGATCATCTCATACAATAAAATTTAGCATCATGTCTTGACCATATCACATCACAACATGCCCTGCAAAAACAAGTTAGACGTCCTCTACTTTGTTGTTGCAAGTTTTACGTGGCTGCTACGGTCTAAGCAAGAACCGTTCTTACCTATGCATCTAAACCACACCGATTTTTCATCAAGTATGTGCTGTTTTAACCTTCAACAAGGACTCGGCGTAGCCACACTCGATTCAACTAAAGTTGGAGAAACTGACACCCGCCAGCCACCTGTGTGTGAAGCACGTCGGTAGAACCAGTCTCGCGTAAGCGTACGCATAATGTCGGTCCGAGCCGCTTCATCCAACTATACCACCGAATCAAAGTATGACATGCTGGTAAGCAGTATGACTATTATCGCCCACAACCACCTGTGTTCTGCTCGTGCATATATCATCTACGCATAAACCTGGCTCGGATGCCACTGTTGGTGAACGTAGTAATTTCAAAAAAATTCCTACGCACACGCAAGATCATGGTGATGCATAGCAACAAGAGGGAAGAGTGTCGTCCACATACCCTCGTAGACCGAAAGCGGAAGCGTTATGACAACGCGGTTGATGTAGTCGTACGTCTTCACGATCCGACCGATCCTAGTACCGAAAGTACGGTACCTCCGCGATCTGCACACGTTCAGCTCGATGATGTTCCACGAACTCTTGATCCGGCTGAGTGTCGAGGGAGAGCTTCGTTAGCACGACGGCGTGATGACGGTGATGATGAAGCTACCGGCACAGGGCTTCACCTAAGAATTGCATACATATGACCGAGGTGGATTATGGTGGAGGGGGGCACCGCACACGGCTAAGACAATGTCTGTTGTTGTGTTCTAGGGTGCCCCCTGCCCCCGTATATAAAGGAGCAAGGGGGAGGCCGGCCGGCCCTTGGGGCGCGCCAAGGAGGGGAGGAGTCCTCCTCCTAGTAGGAGTAGGACTCCCCCTTTCCTAGTCCAACTAGGAGGAGGAAGGGGGAAGGAAGGAGAGGGAGAGAGGGAGGGAAAGAGGGGGCGCCGCCCCCCCTCCTTGTCCAATTCGGACTCCTCAAGGGGGGCAGCCCTAGGCCTCCTCCTCTCCCTCTCACAAGGCCCATGTAGGCCCATTAGTTCCCCCGGGGGTTCCGATAATCCCCCCCCCCGACACTCCGATAATTATCCGGTGACCCCCGGAACTCATCCGGTGTCCGAATATAGTCATCCAATATATCAATCTTTATGTCTCGACCATTTCGAGACTCCTCGTCATGTCCGTGATCACATCCGGGACTCCGAACTACCTTCGGTACATCAAAACACATAAACTCATAATACCGATCGTCACCGAACGTTAAGCGTGCGGACCCTACGGGTTCGAGAACTATGTAGACCTGACCTAGACACGTCTCCAGTCAATAACCAATACCGGAACCTGGATGTTCATATTGGCTCCCACATATTCTACGAAGATCTTTATCGGTCAAACCACATAACGATATATGTTGTTCCCTTTGTCATCGGTATGTTACTTGCCCGAGATTTGATCGTCAGTATCTCAATACTAGTTCAATCTCATTACCGGCAACTCTCTTTACTCGTTCCGTAATGCACCATCCCGCAACTAACTCATTAGTCCCATTGCTTGCAAGGCTTATAGTGATGTGCATTACCGAGAGGGCCCAGAGATACCTCTCCGACAATCGGAGTGACAAATCCTAATCTCGATCTATGCCAACTCAACAAGTACCATCGGAGACACCTGTAGAGCACCTTTATAATCACCAAGTTATGTTGTGACATTTGGTAGCACACTAAGTGTTCCTCTGATATTCGGGAGTTGCATAATCTCATAGTCATAGGAACATGTATATGTCATGGAGAAAGCGATAGCAATATACTAAACGATCAAGTGCTAAGCTAACGGAATGGGTCAAGTCAATCACATCATTCTCTAATGATGTGATCCCGTTAAATCAAATGACAACTCATGTCTATGGCCAGGAAACTTAACCATCTTTGATTCAACGAGCTAGTCAAGTAGAGGCATACTAGTGACACTCTGTTTGTCTATGTATTCACACATGTACTAAGTTTCCGGTTAATACAGTTCTAGAATGAATAATAAACATTTATCATGATATAAGGAAATATAGATAACAACTTTATTATTGCCTCTAGGGCATATTTCCTTCACGAGGTTGAAGGCATGTTCAACAAGTTTTTAGAAGGCCTTAAATTATCCACCGCACCCATGAAAGTGGGTGATCCCACTAACAAGGTGACGGGTGCTAACTCCGACAAGGGGGAAGCTACTAGTGATAAAGTTCCTTTATCTAGTGGTCGAAGTGGAAATGGCATCTTTGCCCATGTTGAACCTCCAATTACCTATGGAGGACCGGTTCCCTCCACTCATTTGAATCATGTTGGTCGTCCTCCTAAGTTTGTGAAAAATGAGGATTTTGCTTCTTGGGTCTATCGCTTTAAACGTCATTTAAATCATAGTAATACTAATCTTTGGAGAATTATTGAGCAAGGTTTCTACCCGCATTACCCAAGCAACTTCACCCCTAGAGAAGCCGCGGATAATCAATTCAACGAATCCGTTCTCTTCGTCATCCAAGATGCAATTCGACCCGAAGATATTGCGCACCTTCGAACTTTCACAGTGGCCAAGGAAGCATGGCAACATGTTGTTTCCATTTAAAAGGGAAGCGCAAGCATTCAACGCTCCAACTACGAAGTGGTGCAAGATGAACTCGATGAGTTTGCGATGAATGAAGATGAAGAACCTCGTGAGCTCTACCGGAGATTAACCACTCTCGTGGTCTCACTCCGAGATCATGGGAGCAAGGATACAGATGACAATTGGATCAAGCGCAAGTTTCTCAAGGCCATGATGCCCTATCATAAGGCCATGTCATCCGTCATCCGTCAAAGGCCGGACTTCCATACCTTGTCCTCAAGTGAAGTGTTGGATGAGTTTGTTGCTATGAGAATCTTGGACAAGACCACCGACAATGCGGTGTTGCGCTCTCAACGGGTAAAGAAACCCAACCTTGCTTTGAAGGCCAAGGCTAGTGTGGAAGAAGAGGATGAAGAGGAAGAAGAGGAGAGTAACCCCGAAGATACAAAATATGCTTATCATGAGCACATGGCTCTCGCTTCAAGGCAAGTTTCGAGCAAGAAGAACTCAAGGCCCAACTTCAACAAGAAAAACTCAAGTGGCGCGAAGGGCAGGCAACGTGTGGGGACATGCTATAATTGTGGCAACGTGAGCCACTTTGCTGCGGAGTGCCTATATGAGAAGAGGGAAGACAATGGTGGCAAGCTTATCCGAAAAGACAAGGCCAAGTCCTTCCCCAACAAGAACAACTTCACCAAGAAGACTCCTCCCAAGGGGTTGGTGGCACAAGAAGAGTACAATGAGGATGATGATGAAGATGGTGAGACGGTTGCCATGGCCTCCGTTGCCATTGCCACAACTCCACGGGTGTCTCTCTGCGATCCAGCCAACGAGAACATCACCGCCAAGTGCCTCATGGCCAAAGCCACCAACAAGGTAACCCCCAACATCAAAACCACCATCACTACTAATCCCTCTTTGACGGATTGCATTGATGGAAGTGAGGGGTCTAGTGAGGAAGACACTACAAGAAATATGTCAACTAGTGACCTTCTGTCAGTGACCCTGGAAGAATTGGTTATAGATCTACGACCATTTGAGACCAATTGGTCAAAAGCTGCTCGGTGGGCTCCAAACCCTCAACTATATCGACCATTTTGGCCATAAAGGTCGTAATTTCCTTACACGAAATGGTCATAAAGTAGACAGCACTGATCAGCTGCTTATTCCTAGCTGACCACGACCAATATAGATGGTCATAACCTTGTAAGTTGTGGTGGATTGCTATGACTAGGCACCACCTCATCAGTTTTGCCTATGTGTCATGTCCATGTGTCAATTTTTGCCCTAGGTTGTGAAGCAACCTATATTTCTGTCATTCCCAAAATTCCCAAAAAAATTGGGCATTCTTTACTATCCAAATCATTGCCTCATGACAATATTCAACTCCATTTGCCTAGTAAATCTTCCTCGGCAAATTTCCAAAGTTTTTGTTCAACTCAAACTGTTGTGAAGGAAGTACTAGCTAGGCATATCCTAATGAGCTGAATTTTTTCCACATCTTCTATCTTCCCAAATCATTGCTTTCCACAAAATTTGAGCCCCATCTAACAATACATGTGAGTGTGGCTTCAACATTCATATTTCTGTCCAGTGTGGTACGTTGCAAAGCAAGTGACACCTAGGCTCCTCCATTTGAGCTGCAAATTTTCCAAGATAGTGTCCTTAGTAGATGATCATCCTCGGCCAAAACTCAGGCCCATTGGCCATGTGCATTTCCCGTACCACTAATCAAACACTTGGGTGCTAATTCATGTTTGAGCATTGTTCGGTCTCCTCGTGAGATTCTTCTGTTCTTATTTTCTTCCAAGCATCTACCTGGGAAGTACCAAACCTACTAGACATGCCTAGGCCCAGAACGCATGGCAACGCCACGGTCACGCGGTGACCACGCGGCAGGCATGCGAGTCTACGCGCTTTGGAGTTGGGGCCCTAGGCCACCGTCCAAACCTCAACCTATCACCACCAAACCATGTATTTATGCATAAATAGATACTTACGTACCTAGAAATGATTTTTGGAAAAAATAAAGAGCAAACTATAAGGCAGCTGCAGTTCAAATTTGACCCGCTTCCTGCTGAATCGGCGGAAATTTGTCTTTTTCACCAAAGGTGGATAGATTTTTTACACCCAACCATTTTGTCAATTGTGCATTAAACATGGCCTATTATTTTATAAAATTGATTTGCTCCATTTTTGCAACAATTATTTGGTAGTTCCTTCACAAAAAAAACCTCATTTCGGGCACTCAAAAAATGGAAAATGAATTTTCCGTGCAAAGAAAATAAAAACTCCATTAGGCAACATTGTTTGGAATTCCAAGATGCACCCTTGTGCACAATATGAGATCATTTGAACAAACTATGCCATGAATGTGGCCATAAGATTGATCATTTGGCTTGAAAGCCATGAATCTTCACGCATGATAGCTCATTTCTGAGAACACTTTTTTAAAATAATTTCCATATTACAAGTTTATTATTTTTCCTGGAAACTTGGTCACATATGATGACACCATGCGAAGATTTTCCAATTTTTTATTTTTTTGAATTTTTTATGCCCGTTTCAAAATGCGGTCAAAACGGCGGGCTTGACAATTCCTAGCTAGTTGTTGAATCTTGGAAACCTTTTGATGTTTCTCTGATTAAATAGATAGTTATGTACCTAGAAATGATTTTTGGAAAAAATAAAGAGCAAACTATGAGGCAGCTACAGTTCAAATTTGACCCACATCATGCTAAATCGGCAGAAATTTGTCTTTTTCACCAGAGGTGGATCAAGGCTTTTGACACCCAACCATTGTGTCAATTGTGAATTAAACATGGCCTAGTATTTTAGAAAAATGATTTGGTCCATTTTTACAACATTTATTTGGTAGTTCCTTCACAAAAAAACCTCATTTTAGGCACTTGAAAAAGGGAAAATGAATTTTCCGTGCAAAGAAAATGAAAACTCCCTTAGGAAACATTGTTTGCCATTCCAAGATGCACCCTTGTGCACAATATGAGATCATTTGAATAAACTATGCCATGAATGTGGCCATAAGATTGATCATTTGACTTGAAAGCCCTGAATCTTCACACATGATAGCTCATTTCTGAGAACACTTTTTTTAAAATAATTGTCGTATTACAAGTTTATTGTTTTTCCTGGTAACTTGGTCATATATAAGGACACAATGCGAAGGTTTTACAATTTTTTGATTTTTTTTGAATTTTTTATGCCCGTTTCAAAATGCGGTCAAAACGGCGGGCATGACCGTTCCTAGCTAGTGGTTGAATCTTGGAATTTTTTGTGTTTCTCTGATTAAATAGATAATTTTGTACCTAGAAATGATTTTTGGAAAAATAAATAGCAAACTATGAGGCAGCCACAGTTCAAATTTGAGCCGCTTCCTGCTGAATCGGCGGAAATTTGTCTTTTTCACCAGAGGTGGATCAAAACTTTTTACGCCCAACCATTTGGTCAATTGTGAATTAAATATGTCATAGTATTTTATAAAAATGATTTGGTCCAATTTAGCAACAATTATTTAGTAGGTTCTTCACAAAAAACCTCATTTGGGGCACTCGAAAAATGGAAAATGATTGTTTCGTCCAAAGAAAATGAAAATTTCCTTAAGCAACATTGTTTGCCATTCCAATATGCACCCTTGTGCACAATATGAGATCATTTGAACAAACTATGCCATGAATGTGGCCATAAGATTGATCATTTGGCTTGAAAGCCATTGATCTCCACACATGATAACTCGTTTCTAAGAACACTTTTTTAAAAGAATTGCCGTATTACAAGTTTATTATTTTTCCTAGTAACTTGGTCACATATAATGACACAATGCGAAGGTTTTCCAATTTTTTGAATTTTTTATGCCCGTTTCAAAATGCGGTCAAAACGGCGGGCATGACCGTTCCTAGATAGTGGTTGAATCTTGGAATTTTTTGGGTGTTTCTCTGATTAAATAGATACTTATATACCTATAAATGATTTTTGGAAAAAATAAAGAGCAAATTATAAGGCAGCTGCAGTTCAAACTTGACCCGCTTCCAACTGGATCGACAGAAAGTTGTCTTTTTCATCAGAGGTGGGTCGAAACTTTTGACACCCAACTATTTGGTCAATTGTGTATTAAATATGTCCTAATATTTTATAAAATTGATTTGGTACAATTTTGCAACAAATATATGGTAGATTCTTCACAAAAAAACTCATTTTGGGCATTCAGAAAATGAAAATTGAATTTTTCGTTCAAAGAAAATGAAAACCCCCTTAGGCAACATTGTTTGCCATTCCAAGATGCACCCATGTGCACAATATGAGATCATTTGAACAAACTATGCCATTAATGTGACCATAAGATTGATCATTTCGCTTGAAAGCCATGTATCTTCACACATGATAGCTTATTTCTGAAAACACTTTTTAAAAATAACTGTCATATTAAAAGTTTATTATTTTTCCTGGTAACTTGGTCATATATAATGACACAATGCGAAGGTTTTCTAATTTTTTGATTTTTTTAAATTTTTTATGCCCATTTCAAAATGTTGTCAAAACGACGGGCATGACCGTTCCTAGCTAGTGGTTGAATCTTGGAAAAGTTTTGATGTTTCTCTGATTAAATAGATACTGATGTACCTAGAAATGATTTTTGGAAAAAAGAAAGAGCAAACTATAAGGCAGATGCGGTTCAAACTTGACCCGCTTCCAACTAGATCGGCGGAAATTTGTCTTTTTCACCAGAGGTGGGTCGAAACTTTTGACACCCAACTATTTGGTCAATTGTGCATTAAATATGTCCTATTATTTTATAAAATTGATTTGGTACAATTTTACAACAAATATATGGCAGATCCTTAAAAAAACTCATTTTGGTCATTCAAAAAATGGAAAATGAATTTTTCGTCCAAAGAAAATGAAAACTTTCTTAGGCAACATTGTTTGCCATTCCAAGATGCACCCTTCTGCACAAGATGAGACCATTTGAACAAATTTGACCCACTTCCAGCTGAATTGTTGGAATTTTGTCAATTTGACGGGAGGTGGATAGACAGCTATTGAGACACAAGCATTTGGTCAATTGTACCTAAAATATGGTCTAATATTATTGAAAAATAGAGTGATGCCATTTTGCAACAAATATTGGTAGGTGCATCAAAAAATATATACCATTTTTAACACTCCAAAGATAGAAAATGTTTTTTGCAAAAAAGAAACTCATTTTTTAGAACAATTTTTAAAGATATTTGTATTATTCTAGGTTTGTTATTTTTCTGAAAAACAAGTCTCACTTGTGACACGATGCGGAGATTTTCTATTGTTCTTATTTTTTTCTAATTCTATGATGTTATAAAATAGCTGACATGATTTAGCATATTATTTAATCAATTACGACCAATTTAGATGGTTATAAAATCGTCAAAGTGTGTACTACATTGTGATTGGTCCATTGGCATTTCACGCGGATCGTGCACAAACCACCGTTGGATGGTCCGGGATCCAACGGCAGCCCACACCCCTCACCCTCTCACCCGCACTTCTCCTCTCGTCCCACAGCCGCCACCCCCAACCCTCTCGCTCCTCCTCCGTCTCAATCTCTCGATCCCCAACCACCGCCGCCACCGTCCTCCGCCTCTCCCCCAACCCCAGTCGTCGGCGACCCCTCCCCTTCCCTTCTCTCCCACGGCCGCGGTCGGATCCGCGCTCCCTCCTCGCTCGTGACCTGGACCTAGCCGCATGGCACGGCCATGGCCATGGCAGCGGCCAGATCCACCCCCTCCCCTGCTCCGTTCCCTCGACACCCGGTGGTCATTCTCCCTTATGCCACCCGCCCCCCTTCTTCCTCCCGCGGCAGCTCACCCGCAGCCTTCCCCGTGGCTCTAGGGTTTTGGGGGCGGCGGCGCCTCCATTGCCGGTATGGCTCCGGCGACTCTACAGGCTCCTCCCCGACATCTACTGCGCTGAGACAGCCGCGTCTCTGACTTGCCGCTTCCCCAGTGGCTGCTACTGGACCCGATCCCTCCTCGTTGCCTGTATGCTTCCTCGACTCTCCCTCCTCCCCAACAAGGCCGCCGTCGGACACCTTCTTCCCCGACAGCGCCGACGGAGATCCACTCCTCCATTTTCTTCTCACGGTTGTCCGCAGCATATATGACTCAGATCTGACATTTTTGTTGTGTGTCTGGTTTTTCAGGATGTGGGTGGTGCAGTGGCTGCAAGAACACGCTCGGCAGCGTCTAGGCCGGGTCGACTAGGGCGGCCGACAGCGGTGGCTACTTCCTTACAAGGACTGCAAGCTCGCCCACGACTACACGACCCTCCAGGTCCCGTCTGCATGCCCGCTCCCTCCTCCCTGCCTCCTCAAGGTAGGCCGCAAGCGGACTTGACAAGCTTATGAGTTCAGCATATGAGCTCTCTGACATTTACCATGCGCCGTGTTATGTTCAGCTTCTTATGTGTCATGGAAATGTCCTTGTGTTGCATAGTAGGCCCTGAATTATTCATGTTGCTGGCGATGAGATGTCCCTATTTTGCTCTGTACTATGCACTGCTATATTTATAGTTTGAAAGCGTGAGTTTAAAAGATGTCCCTGTTTAATATTGATGAGGTGTCCCTGTTTTGCTTCTTATAGTTTGAAAGCTATAATGGTCAGTAATTTGGGGCATCTCTTCTAAGTGATATTGAATGTCACCTACACTTGCTTCGTGTCAATACGACCAAGGATTTTGTTATCTGGAACTGTAACTGTTGGCATAGATACTGACTGTGGTGGCATAGTGCGACGTCTCACAAGGTGGATTCAGATTTGGTTGTCACGGTGCACAAGTGGTGAGTGTAGTACCGTTGTGCTGTCCTTGTATATAAACATCCAGCAAAAGGGATTAGCATCTGAAGTTAAGAAATTATGTCAAAACGTAGCTGTCAGGCTTTCCGTTTCAGGCCCCCATTGTATAACTGTTTAGGCTTTAAGCTGGATGCAGCTCTGTGAAATGTGGATGTTGGGGCAGAGTTGGATTAGCAATAGCCATGGACTTTGTAAAGAGTATATGTCCATTTTTCCAAGACAAGGACTAATTTTTTTTCTACTTTAACTTGTTGAATCATCAGTATTTGTTTCCACTGTTTATATTGAAATCCACACACATTAGAAAGGAACATCATGTCATGTGTAGAAGAGAGTCCTGGTTTTGAGAGGAAATGCCGTGCGACTCAAGTACCGTGTTTTGATGATTGACTTCTTTTTAAACTTGCATTGTATGCATTGCATTGGGCTTGCAGTCCAAATGAGTGATGATGTCATACTGAGATTTTGTCACTCACTTTGGGATCATCTAATATTTTTTATTGGTGTTTGATGATGTCAGTTTCTTGTCTGTTGCCGTTGCACCCAAGTGTTGTTTCTTGGCTTTGAGCCGTTAGTTGATTGTATTCCTGGTATGAGAATCAAGGAATTTCGAGGCGCATTAGTATAAAAAAAGCGAAAGGAAACAATAGTGAATTGACGTGATGATGAGTCCATTTTAGCTGAAATAATGTTGTGGATAGTGACCACAGTGGGATTTTAACCGAGTCCATTTCAGGTTCCATCTGTTTCAAAGTGTAAATGTATTTCTATCAGTTAAAGACAAGCAAGTTATAAGTAATTATTACGCTGCTAAAATTGAAATTGAAACTTGAAATTGAATGGAACTGGATTATTACATCAAGCAATGTACTCCAGAATACTATTAAGAACTAGAGTCAAAGATGACTGCATCTGATTGACCCGGACTATAGCTTATTCCTTCAGCGTACTATCGCTTTCTCAAGTCAACTCAAGCAACAATTCATGTGGCTCGCTCAATCGGGTGGGCGGCGCTGTCCAATTCTATTCTGATTTCCTACTGAACTATGTTGTTGTAGACTATACAAGAAGAAGCTGCAGTTGGTTATGGATTTAGATTTGGCATGTGTTTATCTTGACTGCTTAGGGTGGACGAATTGTAGTTTTATGCATGTAACTCAGTCTGCTTTGACAACACTAGCATGTTACTATGTACTCCCTCCGTCCGAAAACTTGTCATCAAAATGGATAAGAAGGGATGTATATGTAACTAAAATACGTATAGATACACCCCCTTTTATTCATTTTGATGACAAGTATTTTCGGACGGAGGGAGTACTACTATTGTTCAAGAAGTTTCATGAGTTGCAAGTGCTGCACTTCTCTAGTTTCATTGATGGTGTTTAACAATATTTACCCTTGTATCCTTTATTTGATCTCAGATTTCATCATAAATCATAATGGACTACTCTTCTATTGAATGTTGATTGGCGCACTATTCTGCTATTGCCAAGTAGAGGAATAAGAGGATATATGAAGTTTACTATTGATGTTTCATGCAGGTGGGGTTACCCAATGTTGGCAAATCAACTTTCTTTAACATAGTAACAAAGGTGGGCTCCCGCGCCGGCAACTCCAGGTTAGTGCCCCGACCCCTCCCTCCCTCGTCTCCCTGTCTCATTTTCGTTTCCCGTGGTGGCTGCTGCTATTTCACGTTGGGTTCTGACTCGGTTTGGTTTGCTGTTGTTGTTTCCGTTGTGGTGGCGCAAGCTTGCGGTGAAGAAGAGAAAGGCTGAGAAGGACCCCTACGAGCCCACGCGCCCCAAGCGCTTTCTTCATCTTCATGTGAGCCCCAGCCTCGGTTCCTTGTTCGATTCATGTTGCTTCTATGGTGTGGCGTCGCGTCCTGACCGAGGATTTGGTGCGTGTTTCGTCTTCGCAGGGACAACTTTAGGAAGGAGTACAAGGAGAAGCACCCCGACGTCAAGCAGGTCTCCATGGTAAGCGTCTCGGTTCCGCTTCGTCCCCCATCCGCCTCTGTCTCGTTGTTCGTTCGGACTGGTGGTGCTGCGAGATGAGTTTCCTTGTGAATTATGTGTCCTGATATGGTTTAGATTGGTTGAATTGCAGATTGGCAAGGCTGGTGGTGAGAAGTTGAAGTCCATGAGTGATGTTGTAAGTTGCACGTCTCCCCTCCCCTCTCTGTTACCGCTCAATTCGGTGCCGGTTTACTTGTTTATGTCTTAGTTTGCCTAGTGTTCGAACCAGTTGGTCAGTCAGATTTTGAATGGCAGTAGCAGAAAACTGATTTTTATCAAATATATCTCTATTACCGCTCAATTCGGTGCCGGTTTTCCAATGGCAGTAGCAGCAAACTGATTTTTATCAATTATATCTTATGCGAAGTTTAGGCGTAATGTGTTGAAGTGAAGTATTTTGCATGACTTGCACTTGTGCAATGAATATTCATATTGTGTCTATGTTTTCTTGTATGAATGAGTATCTCATTTTAACTAGCCGGAGAACGAAAAGCATCGTACTAGCTGAATTTCTGTTGTCATTCTAAATAACTGTCCTTTTTTGAACCCTTCCTAATTTGTTTGCAGCCCTTCATAATTTTTTGTTATTGTTCTATTTGAAATGGATGCAGCAGGTGCTCTGCTCTTGCACACGTCTGGCACCGTCTCCGGCGCGGTGGTCCTTCTTGAGGAGACCGGCATGATGGCGGCTGTGTACATGAAGCCCTCCGGTGAGTCGGCTCCATCTTCTAGCCCTAGCTCCCACTTTTATGCTCCTATAGCATGCTCTGTTGGTTTAGAACACTAGCAGCAGTAGCCTACCATGTATGCGTACTAAACAGCAGGGGTTCAATCGCCCTGTGTACACTAGCAGCTTGCTTACACAGTTGTCACTTTTGCTTGTGGTAGCTTGATACGTCTCCAACGTATCTATAATTTATGAAGTATTCATGCTATTACATTATCCATCTTAGATGTTTTATATGCATTTATATGCTATTTTATATGATTTTTGGGACTAACCTATTAACCTAGAGCCCAGTGCCAGTTCCTGTTTTTTTCTTGTTTTTGAGTTTTACAGAAAAGGAATATCAAACGGATTCCAATTGACGTGCCAATTTTTGACGATTTTTTATGGACCAAAAGAAGACCCCGGAGTAAAAGAGTTGGTCCAGGAGAGTCCCGGGGTACCCACGAGGGTGGGGGCGCGCCCACCCCCCCCGGGCGTGTGGGCCTACCTCGTGGACGCCTCGGGCACCTCCTTGACGTGAGACCGATGCCAAAAATCCTGTAAATACAGAAACCTCGGAAAATTAACCTAGATCAGAAGTTCCGCCGCCGCAAGCCTCTGTAGCCACGAGAAATCAATCCAGGCCCTCTCTGGCACCCTGCCGGAGGGGGCCATCATCACCGGTGGCCATGGAGGAGTATGCCGGAGAGGCCATCATCGCCATGAAGGCCAAGGGCCAGAGGGAGAACCTTTCTCCATCCAGGGGGAGGCCATGGAGGAGGAAGCACAAGGGGAGAACCTCTCCTCCTCTCTCTTGGTGGCACCGGAGTGCCATTGAGAGGGGAATCATCCCACGGTGATCGTCTTCATCAACATCACCACCATCATCACCATCCTCATCTCTGTTATGCGGTCCACTCTCCCGCACCCCGTTGTAATCCCTACTTGAACATGGTGCTTTATGCCACATATTATGATCCAATGATGTGTTGTCATCCTATGATGTTTTGAGTAGATATCTTTTGTCTTTGGGTCGATTGATGATCTAGATTGGTATAAGTTGTACGTTTTATTTTGGTGCTGTCCTATGGTGCCCTCCGTGTCGCGCAAGCGTGAGGGATTTCCGCTGTAGGGTGTTGCAATACGTTCATGATTCGCTTATAGTGGGTTGGTGAGTGACTGAAACACAAACCCGAGTAAGGGGGTTGTTGTGTATGGGAAAAAGATGACTTGATGCTTTAATGCTATGGTTGGGTTTTACCTTAATGATCTTTAGTAGTTGCGGATGCTTGCTAGAGTTTCAATCATAAGTGCATATGATCCAAGTAGAGAAAGTATGTTAGCTTATGCCTCTCCCTCATATGAAATTGCAATGACGACTACCGGTCTTGTTAAAAATTGCCTAGGACAATTCCGCACATCGACCATCATTATTCCACACTCGCTATTTATAATATTTACTAATATACTCTAACTTTATGATAACAGAACCTACTTTTATGTTTTAGCTCTCCGATACCATGCAAAGTTATCCTCTTCATACCCACAACGTAGTTTTATTTCTCGTTTCTAGTTGGAAGCAAACGTTCGGTGTACGTACAGTCGTATCAGTGGCAGATAGGACTTGAGAGAATATTGATCTTACCTTTAGCTCCTTTTGTGTTAAACACTGCATACTTATCACTACCACCTTTAGGAATTGCTACGATGATTCCCTGCACTTGGGGATTATCAAGCTCTTTTCTGGCGCCGTTGCCGGGGAGCAATAGCATGGGGTTGATATTCTCGTGTGTGCTTGTTTGCTTTCTTCACTAAGTAGATTTTGTTTTTCCTTTTTGTTTGTGTTTAGTTGTGGGTGAAAAATACAAAAAAAATTAAAGAATGAATTTTTTTTACTTGCCTCTCATGCCTAAAAAGTTTTTCAAAAAAGAGAAGTGATTGGAAAGTTATGCATTGAAGAAGTGAGGGTCGACCTTGAGCACTTGTGTTCATGCTCACGGAAACAATGTAGAATTTTAATGGAATTTTCTCTGTAAATAATTATCCCCTTGTATATATCCATTGTATCATAAAATAATGTGCCAAGCTTTGGTTTTAGGATGATTAGATTGCTTGTTTACTATGTGCAGAACAAAAACAGAAACTTTGGCTGTAGCGCGTGATTTTACATTTTTTACTGGAAAGTCAAATGGGTCTGAAACTTTTTGCACGTTACTTCTGTATAAATTGTTCAAATTGTCAAATTTATTACATAATTGTTGGAGTTACATAAATATACTAAACTTCCAGATTACTACAGACTGTCCTGTTTTTGGCAGATTCTGTTTTTCGCGTGTTGTTTGCTTATTTTGATGAACCTATGGCTAGTATCGGGGGGTATGAACCATAGAGAAGTTGGAATACATTAGGTTTAACACCAATTTAAATAAATTATGAGTTCATTACAGTACCTTAAAGTGGTAGTTTGCTTTATTACACTAACGGATCTCACAAAGTTTTTGTTAAAGTTTTGTGTGGATGAAGTGTTCGAAGATCGAGGAGCTATCAATATGAGAAGAATAAGGAGAGGCAAGAGTTCAAGCTTGGGGATGCCCAAGGCACCCCAAGTAAATATTTCAGAGAATACTCAAGCATCTAAGCTTGGGGATGCCCCGGTTGGCATCCCATCTTTCTTCTTCAACAAATATCGGTATACCTCAGTTTTTGTTTTGTTCACATGATTTGTGTCCTTTGTGTTTTTGTTTTTCCTTTAAGAACCATGCTAGTATGAGATTTCCCTTCATCAATTTATATAATACTTCATGTGCTTCACTTATATCTTTTAAGTATGATCTTATAAAAAAGAGTATGGTTTTATAGAATGCTTCGTGTGCTTCACTTATACATTTTGAGCTTGGATATTGGTTAGTCTATATTAATCATAGAATGCTCCATGAACTTCACTTATATCTTTTGGAGTATGAATAATACTATCATCTAAAGTGGGTTTGGAAGAGTGTCAACTTTAGGAATTAGTGTTCCCACTATTCCGAATGAGAAGAATTTTGCTTATGTGGAGAGTAGAAAAATTTCTATGCTTGTAGATCATGAAAAGAATGCCTTATGTAATGGTTATATTGTTGAATTCATTCATGATGCTACTAAAAATTATTATGAGGGAGGAATATATGCTAATAGGAGTTGCAATAATATCAAGTTTCCTCTCTATGTGCTTAAAGTTTTGAAGTTATACTTGTTTTGCCTTCCTATGCTAGTTGATTCTTGTTCCTATAAATTATGTGCTCACAAAATCCCTAGGCATAGGAAGTGGGTTAGATTTAAATATGCTAGTCATATTCTTCATGATGTTCTCTTTATGTTTCAATTCCTATCTTTTATGTGAGCATCATTGAAATCATCATGCCTAGCTAAAAGGCATTAAAGAAAAGCGCTTGTTGGGAGACAACCCAATATTTACCCTTACTTTTTGTGTGTGTCTACATGATTAAGCTACTGTAGTAATCATGTTTTATAGTTTTTGTTTCAATAAAGTGCGAAGTAAGACCTTTGGGAAGACTTGGGTGAAAGTTAATGTGATCTTGCTGTAAAAAAACAGAAACTTTGCGCTCACGAGATTAGCTGTCATTTTTACAGAAGAGTGCTTTTGAGTTGATTCTTTTTGCAGAAGATTAATAGACAAATTCCTCAAGTCCAGCAATTTATTTCATAATTGTTGGAGTAGCAGAAGTATGGTTGCTGTTCAGATCATTACAGACTATTCTTTTTCTGACAGATTCTGTTTTCATCGCATAGTTTGCTTGTTTTCTAGTTTCTATGGCTTATACTTCTCAATATAAATTATAGAAATGATATGGTACAGTAGGCATTGTGTGAGAACAACTATGAACCTTGTCTTTGACAGTACCAAAGTGAATGGTTTGCTCTTTATCATACTAACATATCTCATGAAGTTCCGTTAAGTTTTGTGTGATTGAAGTTTTCAAGCTTTGAGTGAGATATTGATATGAGGAGAATAAGGAGTGGAAAGGCCCTAAGCTTGGGGATGCCCAAGGCACCCCAAGGTAATATTCAAGGAAGACTCAAGCGCCTAAGCTTGGGTATGCCTTCCGGGGCATCCCCTCTTTCGTCTTCAAAACTATCGGTATACCTTACTCGGAGCTATATTTTTATTCATCACATGATATGTGTTTTGCTTGGAGCACATTTTCAATTTTACTTGCTGTTTGAATAAAATCATTGGATCTGAATTATCAAATGAAAAAGAATCCTCCCATGGCTAGTTAATTGTTTGACTACTTAGTGTCCTTCACTATTATCTTTTGGAGTAGTTTGTCATTTACTCATGTGCTTCACGTATATCCTATGAGTAAATGGTTGAATAATTGAAATATCATAAACCTGAATTTATATATGTTTCATATGCTTATACCATGGGGAGTAATGACTTCACATAGAATAAGTATAGGTAGTAAACTTATTGAAAGTTAGCAAACGTATAATTGGTCACTTGAACACACTACAAGAATTAGCTACTTTGCTGTCTGCCGTGGACGGCAAAAGGCGCCGTCAAAGAAAGGATCGGCAAAGACCTTCTTTGTCGTCTGCTTCCTGACGCGGACGGCAAAGGAGCCTTTGCCATCAGCGGCGGACGGCAAAGAAAGCCGCTGGCACCTTATTTGCCTTATTGTAGCGTGCCTGAAAGAGAGAAACAACATAAATTAGTAATTAAAGGGCTCAAGCTAGCATGATGAATGAATTGCATGAGTCATGAAGCAAACCACATACCCAGTTCCGCCCGAACTGATATAAGTTGGAGCTGCCTTGAGGGTGTGGCACACCTTCCATTTGGGCACGTTTGTCCTTGGCCGCGTTGTGGACGGCTAGCCATTCTTTTGAGCACCACTCGTTGACCAACACCTCCCAACAATCCATCCGATCCGCACACCATCTCGGAGGCGCCAAAGTTAGCAAATGGAAACTTGAGCGCTACGGCTATGAATTACTAAATGAAGGAAGTAAGTACAAGGCCTTAAGAATTACCTTCATGTACTGCTCCTTACTCAGAAACTTCTCGCGGCACGCCGGCTTGGGCTTCTTGATACCACGCAAGGCATAGTAGTCTCGAACAGCCTGCACCCGAGCCTCGTGCCGTAAGTTCTGTAGTAGGCGCTTGCAGACGTTCTCGATAACATTTGCCGCCTCCTCCTCGTATCCCTCGTCACACCCGTAGAATGTCTGCAATCAAATGAGACAATATTGATTAGTACAATTAATAACTAGCTAGTTGAGGATTTTTAATTGTGTAAAGGAGAAATTACCCAGAACTTTCTGATCACCACGTCTGCCCTCGTGTCACAC
Organism: Triticum aestivum; assembly: GCF_018294505.1. Lineage (NCBI taxonomy): Eukaryota > Viridiplantae > Streptophyta > Magnoliopsida > Poales > Poaceae > Triticum > Triticum aestivum. The sequence continues at coordinate 431,814,805 of NC_057796.1, read as the reverse complement.
AAGACACCGTCGATAATCTCACCCGGCAGGGCCGGGGCAGCCAAGTAGTGCTCCCAGCTCAATCCAAGCTCTGGAAGCCGACCCTCACCAGGCAACGTGACAAACCCCGGGAAGTTTTGCCAGCAAAGCACTCCAAGGACGGAGTTGGGCCGGCGGACCTTCTCATGGTGGTCCCAACCCCTGCACCATGACAAGGCCAACGCATTAGATATTTGAAGAAACGTGAATGCAGAAGGTACAAAAATATTAAATGCACTTACCTCTCCCCATCAGGGAAAATCAACCACCTCTGCTCGCGGGTCGCCAGCACGGACGGGAGCCGTGTACAACCACGCTGGTAGACGGTGCCCCTCTCGTCCTCAATATCAGTCGGCTCCCCGCCATCATCAGCATGGCCACTCGGTGCCTCAGGCTGATCCGGCCAGGTACCCCATCCAGATGTGTGCTCGTCCGGGGTCTCGTGGGCCGAAGGCCCATGGACCCAAGGCTCGTGGACCGGAGTCCGTGTAGCCTCCTCCTCGGACGAGTCCACCCTAGCAGTCACGTGCTCGGGTGAAATAGCTGGGGGTGGCGGCGAGGAAGGCACCCTAGCAGTCACGTGCTCGGGTGAAACAGCTGGGGGTGGCGGCAAGGAAGGCACCCTAGCAGTCACCCTACCTCCTCTCCCGCGACCACGTGATCCAGCTCCTCTCTTCTTCCCTCCCTTTCCTCGTCCCCTGCTGGGCACCGCGGTTGACGAAGAAGGGCCTGGCGGAGTCGCCATACTGTCCAGCAACGCTCGGCGGATTTGTGCGGGTGGAATGGAAGACCTCCCACCACGCGCCGACGAAGAAGGGGCCTCGGAGCGCTCCGGACCAACGCCCACCATCTTTCAACACCTGCCATGACAAAGAGTAAAAGAAATTAATACAACATAAAAAAATACCGACATGAATAATAATATATGATGTTTTTCATAACAAAATCAAAAAATATGTATGATGTTTAAATCTACTCGATGAACACAATTATATATGATGTTTCTCATAACAAAATCGAAAAATATATGACCTAACTCATAATTCACAAATATATGACCCTGTCGGGGTGCTGTTTCGGGGTCGGGGTGTGGTGTCAGGGGTCGGGGTGTCGTGCCGGGGTGTCGGGGTGCCGTGTCGGGGTTTCCTCTTCATACCCACAACGTAGTTTTATTTCTCGTTTCTAGCTGGAAGCAAACGTTCGGTGTACATAGAGTCGTATTAGTGGCAGATAGGACTTGAGGGAATATTGATCTTACCTTTAGCTCCTTGTGGGTTCGACACTCCATACTTATCACTTCCACCTTTGGGAATTGCTATGATGATTCCCTGCACTTGTGGATTATCATGGCCATTATGTTGCTGAATCATGTGTGTGTCTACTAATCATCAGTTAATAGTATTTGGCTTCTACGTGATGGTCTGGGACTAATTTATGGTGATGTGGATATACTTTGTGATTTAAAGTTACTGATCTGTGGTCTGGTGTCATATTATGGTCTAATATTTTTTGTTTTGACTCTTCCTCCGGTGCGAGGATGCCTATTAGCTTGGCTGCTACCGTGATGCATGCGCAGGTCAAGCAAGCACACATGCATATACATACATGTCAGGATAATAGCAGATATTCCCTCTGTTCCTATTATATTCCTGTGTAAATGTATTTCTGAGATGATTTTGTTGTGTTATGTAAACCTGGGGGATGTGTTATGTGATGTGACATGATGGATGATTTGAATTCAACATGGATTTTTCCTGATTTGAATATGAAACAATGTCGGATGCATGACTGGATTAAAGAGGTCTTGTGCCCAAACAATTTTGTCCAAACATTTCTTTCAAAATCTGAGATCTAATATTAGACAAATAATTGGGCTGGAAAAGGCCACAACCCAACAAGCATTGGATTGTTTAAAAAGCGAAACAAAAAAACCTTAGAAAATAAAAAAATAAATATACTGCAAAAAAGGCCGAGGGCCCCTAGTATGGAAGAACATAACAAAAAGGCCGAATTGTTGGGTATGGCCCAGGCTGAAATTAACAGGGAAAAAAATATAAAAGGCTAAATTGTTGGGCCTGGCCCATGTAAAACACCCAATCGGACCGGGCTGATTCTTGTCAACGACCTTATCATTTGGTCGCAAATTTGCCACGTCAGCTTACCATGCCGGATCCGATGTGGCCTGGGCAAAGAGCTAGCGACCAAAACAGAAGGTCGTTGAACTAGTGACCTTTTGTTTTGGTCGTGGCCTTCCACGACCTTCTCACAGAGAAGGTCGTTAATTTCAGTTTACGACTGCCAGCTTTTGACCATCTATTTTTGGTCAAAAAAGGTCGCAAATGAAAAACAATGACCTTTCAGTGACTAATAGTGATGGTTGCAAGTTGACATATTTCTTGTAGTGAGAGAATGAATTTGATTCTTTTATGAGTAATCTCAAGGGTAAATCCAAGAAGTATTTTGTTGCTCTCTTGGAACAACTTGGTGAAGCCAATTATATGATCGAGGCTCACGAAGAAACCATCTCTAAGATGGAGGGGCATAGTCATGACTATGCCGATCAAATATCGGATCTCTCTAATGTGCTTGAGGAAGAGCGTGGTAATCGTTTGGCTCTTGAGGAGTCACACAACGATGATCATGCTAAATTAGATAAAGATCTTGATCATGCTCTTTTTGTATCTCGCGTGCTCAATTCCGAGAAGGCCAAACTTGGGGTTGATCTTGCTAGACTCATGGAGGAGTTCGATATACCTGACAAGGCTCACAAGGCCTTGAGGGGTACTCATGCTAGCCGTAAAGAGTCTCATGATCAACTCCAAGTGAAGCTAACTAAGGAGAAAGCCACATTTCCTCATATGGTTTTAATTGATAATGCAAATGCTACTAACCCATGTTGTGAGCATGTGCATCTTGTGGAGGAGAATGCAAATTTGAAGGAGCAACTTGAGAAAGGCCTTGTGTCTTGCATACAAGGTGAGAAGAACCTCAACGACCTTTTAAGCAATCAAAAGGAAGTTGTGGCCAAGGAGGGAATTGGGTTTGCACCCAAGTCCAAGAACAAGAAGAAGAATGACAAGGCCAAACGACCTCCTCCTCTCAAGGAAACTTTTGTGAAGGAGGGAGAGGGTGCTTCTAAGGAGAAGACGAACAATGTGAAGGGTGGTGGTGTCAAGAAGGGCATTGCCACTCCTTCCAACAAAGCCTTCTTATGTGTTATGCCGTGCTAGTGATGGTCATGCTTATGCTAAATTTGTTGGTTCTCCTTATGGGTACATTGAATGGTCTATTTGGGTTCTTAAGACACTTGTTGCTAACATCAAAGGACCCATTACAAAATGGGTACCTGAAACCAAGCATTGATCTCTTGTAGGTGTTTGCTTCCGGTGGGGGATCATGGTTGCTCGATAGTGGAGCCACAAATCATATGACCGGAAGCAAGGACTTGGTGGTGGACGTGCACAAGATTTCATCTATGCCCACCAATGTCGAGTGGGGTGACGCCTCATCTTCTAAGGTATTGGAGCTTGGCAAGGTGATCATTTCTCATGATCTCACGATCGGGAAAGTCATGCTTGTTGAGTCCCTTGCATACAACTTACTTTCCGTTCGTCAACTTGCACTCGTGGGCTTTGCCACCTTCTTTGATATTGATACCATGGCCCTCTTGTGGAGCAAGACTCTTAAAGTAGCCTTTGTTGGGCATGTCGAGAATGGTCTATATGTGATTAACTTTCCGGAGCGACCCACTAAGACTACGACATGCCTAATGGCTAAAGTTGACGTGGGATGGCTTTGGCATCGCTGTTTAGGCCACGTCAATATGAGATATTTGCAAAGTCTTCTCAAGGGGGACCATGTCCGTGGACTAACAAATGTTAGTTTTGCCAAAGATCGTGCTTGCAGTGCTTGTATCGAAGGGAAGCTACATGAGAAGGCTCACCCACCCACGACTATCATCTACTCGAAGAGGCCCTTGGAGCTCCTTCACTTGGATCTCTCAGGACCTCCATCCTTTGATAGTCTTGGGGGTAGAAAGTATTGCTTGGTGATTGTGGATGATTATTCAAGATACACTTGGGTATATTTCTTCAAGAGGAAGAGTGAGACCCAACAAACCGTCATCAACTTTGCAAATGAAGCTCAGCGTCAACACAATGCAAAGATCTTGACGATAAGAAGTGAGAACGGCACCGAGTTCACTACACCTTAGATGAGTTTCTTAGTGATGAGGGGATCAAGTATCAATATTCCGCACCTTACACCCCTCAACAAAATGGTGTAGCGGAGAGGAAGAACCAGACGTTGATGGATGCGGCAAGGACCATGATGGCGGAGTTCAAGTCTCCATACAACTTTTGGGCCAAAGCCATCAATACCACTTTGTCGGTGGGAAACGACACCTATGGGATCACAAGAATCCCAACTACGGTTGTCGGGGCGCAGGGTTGCAAGAAGAGCAGGATTAGTAATCAGCACAAGGATCGTTTACCCAGGTTCGGGCCGCGAGGATGCGTAAAACACTAGTCCTGCTTTGGTGGATGTATTGAGTGTTCTTGAGCCTTCCAACTAGCTACGGTGGCTGGGTTGTTCCAAAGAGCCGAATCCTTCTCTAGTACGCCATGGGCCTCCTTTTATAGTCGAAAGGGGCTGCCACAGTGGCACACATGAGGTGGAAAGGCATACAGTGCTACGAGCTTATCGCTCGTATTACAGGACAAGACGCATTTAATGCATTGCTTAGGTGTCCCCTTGCTTTATTGGGGACGGGAACAAGGCTCGTCCCGTCCGTCGCCGCTCCTCCTTGCTTCGACACACACCCTGGTCAGCGATGCATGCGGCGCCATGTAGGCAGGCAGGCAGCTGAGGTGGCGCGGTGGCAAAGTCTTCACGAAGTTCTGCATGCCGCCACGCAGGCACTTGCTGAGTTGGCCTGGGAGCTGCATGTTGCCACGTAGGTGCCTGCTTAGCTGGTTGGGCTGGCCGCTGCATGCGAACGGCGGTGGAGACTTGGCTGGTGCGGGCCGGGAGGTGGCCCTGCTGGCGCCCTTGGTGAGGGCCTTGCCGGGTGGCCCGGCAAGGGCCTCGCCGTGGCGTGCTGTTGTCCCCGGCAAGGATCTTGCCGGGGGTCTTGTGGCTTTCCTCGGCAAGCATCCTGCCGAGGGTTGCCGTCTTCTGGTCCTCATCTTGATCTCATATATCTATGGTCTTGACGAAGATCTGCATGCCACCACAGAGGTGCCTCCCGAGCCCTGGTCCAACCGTAGTTAGTTGGGTTGGAACCCGTGGGCTCAAGGGTGGCTCGCTCTGTTGGTGTTTGGGCAAGTTGCCCCGGCAAGGTTCTTGTCGGGGCCGCGGAGGCCTGCCCCGGCAAGGGCGTTGCCGGGGGACTCCACTCTGCCCCTTTGCTGTCTTGTGTTTCTGGTCTTGGCGTTGTCGTGGTTGTCTTGGGCTTCGGCTTCTCTCCGGCTCCCCTCCTCTGCCCTACTTAGTGTGGCTGTGGCGCGTGGCTCCGACTGCCCGCGCACAAGTAAAGGGGTACAAAGGTGTGCCCCTACTTTTGTACACTGACAGGAGCCCCCGAGCCTGGGCCATACATAAGCGCGACACGTTGTTGGGCCAGGCCCAAAACGGTGCGCGGGCAGGCGGGGCGGATTTTACCGCAGTAACTGCTCATCCGCTGCACCTCCCCACGACCCGGGCGCGACGTGGAGGGTCATGCGTGATGCGGTTTCCGCACGCATGCGTCACGTCGCAGTTAATGGGAAAGGAGGTGGCCCGCGCCTTCCCCGTAAAAAGGAATAACCGCGGGCGCGCTGCTCACTTTACCCCTTCCGCGCCTTCTTCCAATCTCAAAGCCGCCGCCCCCTTCTCTTGCCTCCCTAAGCTTTGCTCTTGCTCGCCGCTGCTGTGTCCCCGTTGTCTTCTATCTGTTGCTCCCCTAGCCGCCATGGCGCCCAAATCCACCAAGGGCAAGGCCAAGGACGCCGGAGCGACGGAGCCGCCGGAGAGTGCGCTGGCGGCGCAGCGGACGCAGCTCGCCTGCTTTCCCTCGACGGTCGACGTGTTCGAGCTTCGGGAGGCCTTCAAACCCTTGTGGGGGGTCAAGACGGGGGAGAGAAGACGGGGCATCCAGCCACGCGTGTCGGGGGTTGGGTGCGACATATGCCAAAGGATGGCTTATCATGGTGGGAGCAAGTAGAACGTCGTCGGTGCCTGGAAGTGGGATGAGGCGTAGACACGTACGCCGGTGAACTTTACCCAGGTTCGGGGCTCTCCGTGGAGATAACACCCCTAGTCCTGCTCTGCGGGGTCTCCGCATGATCACTAAGGCACTAGTGGTACAATGGCGCTCCTAGAGCTGTTTGCTAGAGGTGGAAGAAGGCAGGCGCACTCTCTCCTCCTCTAGGTGTGAGTCTAGTTCTAACAGGTTCGAACCCCTTGCATGGGTGCCCTGGGGGGGTTTATATAGGCCTACCCCTAGGGGTACAATGGTAATATGGCCACGTGTAGGTCCCGGCCGTTAGTCTCTCTAGCCGCCGGCTTCTCCGCCAGCTGCTGGGGCCCGCCGCCTGGTGGGCCCCGCCGGTTAGTCTGGTAGGGAGCCGACAGGCCGCCTCCGCTGCTCGCGGGTCTTGACGGCTGCTGATCACTCTAGCAGTAACTCTAATGACGCTTGCTTGGTCAGGGGAACATGGCTATAGTCCCACCGCCTGGCGGGCGATTATTGTAGCCACTCCGTGTCTCATCTGGTTAATGGCGCATGGGCCCTGAGGAAGGGGCGGGCCGACTGCTGGGGGCCGACCTCCCTCGGGTCCGACTGGTGAGGCTCTAGCCGTCTTCCGGGCTCTCACTGATCGGTAGGGCCCATCATCCTTGGGCCGTATCGACAGATGGTCGTGGGAGCAGGGCTTTGCCTGACAGGGGTGACATTAGGGGCGGAGTGGCAACAGTACCGCGCCGGGCGGGGATCTCCGCCTGTACGGAGCACTGTGGCCTCGCCCGGCCCTGGATACGGGGGTGAGAGGCTACATTGTAGCCTCACCCTATCTTGTCTTCTTTAATGGGGGCGCAGACTCCGAGGGCGCCGTGGGCCGACTTCTAGGAGCCGACCTCTCTGGAGGCCGCCCACCAGGAGTCGGCCCGTCTTGGAGCCGTCTTCTTAAGCGCGGCCGTCTTCCAGCAGTCGGTCGCTCGGCCAGCCGGCTATCAGAAGGCGGCGCTTTATCTTGACGTCTTGAGGGGCGCAGCCGGCCCCGATGCCTTGAAAGGTTCTGGGGCCTGGGTTAGGCTACCCGTGGCCCATTACTCCGACAGTAGTCCCCGAAGCTAGTGAGGTGCCGCGGCCGAGCAGCCTCAACAGTTTCTTCCTCTGGGTGCTCTGAAGGAAGCTTCACCCGACTCCTGGGAAGCCGGTTGGCAGGAGTCGGGTACATCCAATCGGAGCTTTCTGGAATTTCGAATGCAGCGGCGAGAAACAGGTAGCGTGCTTGCTAAGCTTCTCGGCCCGCCGCCCGTCGTGGGCGCGCCACGCGGCGTCAGCCAGCCGGGCGAGCCTGCCAGCCCAGGCGCGTGATGGGACGCGACCGTAGGCGGGGCCCGCCACCACCGAGCCTCGACACATGAGCGGATCCGCTGCGGCTGAGGCGGGCGGTTGGGTTTCCCCACGGAGTTACTGCGCGCAGTAACCCGCGCGGTAAAGGCGGGAGCGTGGGGTCGTGGGCACAGTTAATCCCACGATCCCACGACCACCCCCTCGGCTTTGTAGCCCGTAGGCTATAAGTAGGGGGAGGAGAGGGAGCGACAAAGCACGCGCGCCTCTCCACCCTACTTTCCCTCCTCCTTCTTCCTCTCGCCGCAGCGCCCCCGAGCTCTGCCGGAGCACTGCCGCTGCTCGACTCCGAGCCCTCTGCTCCCGCCCAAATCTCAGCTCTCCCGCCGCGCCGCTCTTTTTCGTCGAGCTTTCCATGGCGCGCGAGCATGGAGGGGACTGGGACGGGTCGAATGTCCATTAAGACCACATCGCTTTCCTCCGCGACACGCGGCGTCTCCCCGGCGCGGGCTTCATGAAGGCGCGCGTGCCGCCAGAGGGATAGATCTCGCTCGCGCCGGGGGAGGGCGAGCGGGTCGTCTTCCGCTCGCACTTCATCCGCGGCTTCGGCCTGCCGGCGAGCGGCTTCCTCCGCTCGTTCCTCGACTTCTATCACCTCCAGCCTCATCACCTCACGCCTAACACGGTGATGCTCCTGGCTGCCTTCGTCATGATGTGCGAAGGCTATCTCGGCATCCTCCCCACCATCAAGCTGTGGGGAGCATTCTTCTACACCAAGCTGGGCACCTCCGTCCGGAGGTGGCTGCCCAGTGCGGTGCCTTCATCGCGGTGCGCCGGCCGTCCTCGAAGAACGCCTTCCCCACCATCAAGCTGCCATAGTCGGTCAAGATGTGGCAGCAATCTTACTTCTACATGGAGAACGTCGACCCGGCTGCCGACTTCCTCAACCTGCCGGCTTACGTAACCGGCCCGCCGGCTGAGCCTTGGGCCAGCTGGGGCTACAAGCTGAAACCGGTGTCAGCAGACGGGGCCGCCGCCATCCAATGACTCCGGGAGCTGACCAACACTGAGGGCCTCAAGGCAACCGACTTGCTGGTTGCCTTCATTGTGCGCCGGGTGCTCCTGCTTCAAGGCCGGCCTCACCTGATCAGCCGGATGAGTGGGCATCGCGACCCATGCCGGCTGAGCACCAAGGAGATGCCGGCTGCCGAGGTGGCCAACTTGGTGAACGAAATCTCCGGCTTCAAGCTGGAGGAGTCCTGGCAGTTCGGCAAGCCGCCGTACTCTCGCACGGACCCGCCACCCACCGTAAGTGTTTGAATTTCTCTTTCCTTTAATACTTCATCTAGATTCTGTCTGGCGGTCTTGAGCAGTCGGACTTTGGGATGCAGATATACATGTCACCGGTGGCGGCTGCCGTCGTGGGGCCGGGTGGCGATTATGCGCTGGACCGGGCCGTGAGTGATGTGGACGACTCCGACTTGGGGGCAGCCGCCTTGAGGACACCGCAACAGGCGGCGTCTATGGAGCCGGAGGTTCCGAGGAAGGCGGCATCGAGACCTGGCCGGACGACGACGATGAGGAAGACGACCCGCGCCCTTCACGAGGCGCGGGCAAGGCGGACGCTGGCCCCTCCGCTGAGCCGACTGCTCGAGGCGGCACGCGAAAACGCAAACAAGGCGCCGTCTTGTTCGGCAGCGTGCCGAAAAGGGCCAAATATCGGAAGCTCCTGAAGGCGCCTCCCATGGTGTCGGCGTAAGTATCTTCTCCTGCGCTTTCCTTTGCTTTATTGATTCTTCCTGAGTTTCCCTTGCTTTATTTTCTTGACTCAGAGCCCCACTCTCTCTTGAGAAGTCGGCTGCCGCCTCCATCGTTGGTTCGACGGAGACCTCCGCCATCACCTGGCGAATCGATCCGGCCGCCGACCTCCAGGAGGCGACGGAGCGGAACGCGCAGGAGGCGCGCGAGGAGCAGGAAGCCACCCGCCTGGAGAAGGCGGAAGTGGAGAAGGCGGAGGCTGCCGCCATGAAGAAACTGGCGGAGGCCGAGGCAGCCACCGGGGCGAAGAAGCAGGCCGAGGAGGCCGCACGCTGCCAGTCGGCAATATTCGTCACCCCCTTGAACTCCGCGCCGCTGCCACCAGAATTCGTGGCGCCGACTGGGGGAGCCGGCGACGAGCACCCGATCATGGAGAGGGATGGCGGTGATGTCGTCATGTCGGACGTAATCGTGCCCCCGCCGCCGCCTTCTGAGGAGGCGCGTGACAAGCAGCTGGCTGATCCACCAGTGCCACCGGCCGGAGACGAGATGGCGACGGACCCTACTCCGGAAGTCCGCACCCCGACGCGTCGCCGGCTTGCAAAGGTGGCTTCGGCGCCATGCCCGCAGGAGACCTCCGCCGCGAGCTCTTCAATCCCGGATGCCGAGGCGACCAGCGCCGCGCCGACTAGGTGGGTGTGGGGAGGCGGGACGAGCCCTTTGAACACGGCGATCCTGGACGTCCAAGCCAAGCTTCAGGCCGAAGCCGACGCTCTTAAGCGTTGCAACAACGCGTTCTTGGAGTCGCGAGCAGCCGTTCGGGTATACTTCTTGCTTTTTTTTACTTTTATGCTTCTTCGTGGGGGCGCGCCAGTGCACCCACTGGGTGTAGTCCCCGAGTTTCGGGCCGGCTGCTGAGCAGGTGGCTCGGAACTTTAAACTGGCAAGCTCCGAGTACTAACGTTATCTGATATCTTCGTTGCAGGATTATCACAACCTCCGTGCGACCGTCTTCAACTCCAAGGTCCAGGAGCTAACCCAACGAACCGCCGACTTGTCGGAAAGCCGGAGTAAGTCTTTGTTTCTTTCTCTGCGGGGGCGTGCTAGCGCACCCGCGGGCTGTAGTCCCCGAGATTCGGGCTGACTGTTGAGCAGTCGGGCCGGATCTCCCCGGCAACTGTTCTTCTTTTTGTTGATATTGATGACTTCTTTCTTTGCGGGGGCGCGCTGGCACACCCGCGGGCTATAGTCCCCGAGATTTGGGCCGACTACTGAGCAGTCGGGCCGGATCTTCCCGGCAACTATATCTCTCTTTGTTGATTGTTGATGTTCTTTCTTTTTCTACTTTGCAGAGGCCAACGCCGCCCTGCAGCAGCAGCTGGGCGAGGCCAACACCGCGCTTCATGCGAAGGAGACGGAGTGCAGCAAGCTGGCCGAAGAGCGTGACTGGCTGGTCATGCAACTGGCGGAGCTTCTCAAGAAGGCCCAGAAGGAGGCGGAGGACAAGGAGACCAGCCTCCTTGCCGAGTTTGCGACCGAACGCTCCGCCTGGACCGACAAGGAGGCGATGCTTACTGCCGGCTTTGGCGAGATTGAAGACATAGTTGATGGTGAGCTTCCCTCTTTTTCCTTCTTTGAGCTACCGGCTGCTGACCGAGCCGGCCTCTTGTTTCTAACTTTGGCTCTTTGCTTTCTGTTTTGGCAGATTTTCCCTGGTCATTCTGATGCCGCCAATCGGGACATCGAAGCTGATCGCGAAGGATGAAGGGCGGAAGGTGCGTAGATTGCTACCAACGCCCCCCGGACCCTTGGCGAGCAGCTCCTGAGCATCGAGGCCTGTCTTCGGCCGGCTCACCGGATGTTGCGCCATCTTCAGCGTGTCGGTGCCCAGGCGATCGCCGCCCTATGGCCGGACATGCCGGCACTGCGCACTCCCAGTCGGACTGCCGACTGGCTGTAGGTGGCAGCCGGCCGTCTTGAGGCCTGGAAGGGCTCCTCGGCCCGAGCTGGAGCGCGCCGGGCCTTGGAGTTTGTTAAGGCGTGGTACCCTGGGCTAAATCTAGCCCAGCTGACCACGTTTCGGCATGAGTCCCAGGAGGAGTTGGTGGCAGTAGAGGATAACCTTGTCAAGCGTGCGGCGGCAATCGCCGAGTACACCAACACCAGCGTCTTCATCCCGGAGCGGGCCGAGAACGGCGCCGAGGCGCCACCAGAATGGTTCGGGCTGAACCCGGAGGACGGCGAGGACTCGGCCGAGGTGATCGACTCCAGCGGCGAGGAAGAAGACGAGAAGGAGGAGGAAGGTGGAGAGGAGACGCCAGAGGTCGGAGCGGACGACCAGCCTCATCTCGACCGCGCCTCCAGCAACGAGCCACGCCCGAGCGAGCCGGCTACTGCTGAAGGCAACCAAGCGGCGACTGACCAGCCGCCCGCTCCACCAACCGGCACCACCGACTCCTCCGCTCCCCCGAAGCCGTCTGCTGCTCCCTAGGCCGCCAGTTTTATCTTTGTTTTTACCTGTCTATCAGTCTGGACAAACTTTGTTAATCTCGCACAATTCCACCCGTGGGGTGTATTTCAGACTTATGTTGAATGCCGGCCAAGGGCCTTTTGATGTGTAAATATATTTGTCGAGTTCTATCTTTCCTTGCTTTCTGCTCTTTTGGCTTTTTCCCTTTGCCGCCTTCCCTTGGTTGCCGTCGTGCCAGCCAAATAGCCGCTCTGCGGATTGTGGCTGGGTCAAGTACTTAGCCTCTTTCGGGATAGCAAGTACTTAGCCGATTTAGAGCTTTCTTAGCAAGTTAAGTAGAAGCCAGCCGGCCGGCTGCTTGACAGCCGGTCGATGAGGCGGGAAGCCAGATTGGACTATGTGTATGCTTTGGCTCCTTAGCCATTTTTCATTTGGACACCCTTTCTGCCTTGACTCATGCCAACCGAACAGTCGCTCTGCGAGCTGCGGTTTCTGGCAGGAGAAAACTGAAGTGCAAACACATTACTTGTCTGGCTGCAGGAAGCATTTCATAGTACAAGGCGGCAAGTCCCCGGGTCGACTGGTCGAACCCGGTGCCGGACGGACTAATGGGATAACACAAATGACAGGCGTAATACTTATCATATAGATAAAAGAGGGCAGTCCCCGAGCTCTTCTCGGGGGACCCGGAGTCTTCGTACTTAATACAAAAGTTGGCGTGGTACATACTGCATCAACTGTAAAACCTTCAAAGGAGGTTTGCATTCCATGGTCGCGCCGTCTCCTTACCGGAGTCATCTCTTTTGCGTGCTCGAGGCTTCTGAGCGTCGATGAGGTAGTAGGAGTCCTTGCCCAACACCTTGATGATGATGAAGGGGCCTTCCCAAGGTGTAGAGATCTTGTGCTGGCCGGCTGTTCGCTGGATCAGCCGGAGCACAAGGTCTCCCTCTTGGAAGGATCTTGGCTTGACCTTTCGGTTGTAGTATCGGCGCAGGTTCTGCTGGTAGATGGTGGACCAGCTGAGTGCCAGCAGCCGGCCCTCTTCCAGCAGATCGACACCGTCTTGTCGTGCTTCTTCTGCCTCCTCTTCGGTGTACATGGTGACTCGAGGGGAGTCGAATTCTATGTCCGTCGGGATGATGGCTTCGGCACCGTAGATGAGGAAGAAAGGAGTGAAGCCGGTTGACTTGTTTGGGGTTGTGCGCAGGCTCCAGAGGACGTCCGGCAGCTCGTCGAGCCAGCAGCCGGCCGAACGCTCCAGAGGCTCGACCAGTCGGGGCTTGATGCCGGACAAAATAAGGCCGTTTGCTCGCTCCACTTGGCCGTTTGACTGTGGATGGGCTACAGACGTTAAGTCCAGTTGGATGCCCTGCGTCGCGCAAAAACGGGCCATGGCGCCTTTGGCGAAGTTCGTGCCATTGTCGGTGATGATGTTGTGTGGTATGCCATACCGGATGGTGATGTCGGAGATGAAAGTCACAGCAGTTGGACCATTCAATTTCTTGATTGGTTTTGCTTCTATCCACTTGGTGAACTTGTCCACCGCGACAAGCAGATGAGTCATGCCACCTTGTGCTGTTTTGAATGGTCCCACCATGTCCAGGCCCCAGACAGCAAAGGGCCAGGCAATGGGGATAGTCCTGAGTGCAGAAGCCGGCTGATAAGGCTTGGAGCGGAACTTCTGGCACCCTTTGCATTTCTGGACCAAGTCTTTGGTGTCTTCTAGAGCAGTCGGCCAGAAAAAACCATGGCGGAAAGCTTTGGCAACAAGTGCTCTTGAAGCCGCGTGGTGACCACACTCGCCTTGATGGATATCTTTGAGGATTGCATGGCCTTGCTCCGGCTCCATGCAGCGCTGGTAAACACCAGTGACACTGCGCCTTACAAGCTCTCTGTTGACTATGGTGTATGCTCCTGCCCGACGTTGCACTTGCCGGGCCGAGATCTCATCAGCCGGCAGCTCTTTGTCCACCAGGAAGTTGAGGATGGGCTTGGCCCATGAAGGCGTTGCGATTTCTTCGATTGCTAAGACTGCTACTTGCATGAGGGCGGTTGGGCCGGGAGGCAGCGGGTTGCAGTCAGCTGTCGCTTGCTGAGTCAACGAAGTCCCCGGGCCGACTGCTGAAGTCCCCGGGTCGGGCTCTGAAGTCCCCGGACCAGGTGCGGCTGCTGCAGTCCCCGGGTTGCCTGCCGAATTCCTCGTGCCGGCTGCTGGGGTCCTCAAGTCGGATCCGACTGCTTCAGGAGGAGCCAGCACAAATATGGAATCCGACTCTGGCGATGGCTTGACAGACGGCTTGAGGAGGCGTTGTAGGGCGCCGCCGGTTAGTATTGCTTGCCGGGTGGAGCCGATTCGTGCCAAGGCATCTGCTTGCTCATTGTCGCTCCTTGGCACATGGAGAAACTCGCACCCTTCAAAGTATCCACTGAGTTGTTGTACGAGGAAACGGTAACTCACCATATTTGCATCCTTGGTGTCCCAGTCGCCTGACGACTGCTGGACCACCAAGTCGGAATCACCATAGCACAGGATCCGGCGAATGCCGAGTACTTTGGCAAGCCGGAGCCCGTGAATGAGTGCTTCATATTCAGCGACGTTGTTGGAGGCGGTGAAATGGATCTGCAGCACATATCTGAGCTTGTCGCCTTTGGGAGAGGTGAGGACGATGCCGGCTCCCAAACCGGTGCGCATCTTGGAACCATCAAAGTGCATTCGCCAATGGGTGGAGTCTGGCGCAGGCGGTAGGTACTGGGTCTCGGCCCAATCAATGAGGAAGTCGGCCAGTGCAAATCTATGGCCCATTTGGCCACTCGGCCCGAGGCATCTCGGCTTCCAATGATCTCGGCAAGCGGAGCTGTGCAGACCACAGTGATTGGGTGCTCTTGAAAATATGGGTTCAATTTCTTGGCGGCAAAGTGCACGCCATAGCACATCTTCTGGTAGTGGGGATAGTTCTGCTTGGAGTCGGATAGCACTTCGCTCAGGTAATACACCGGCCTTTGGACTGGTAGGGCTTTGCCTTCTTCCTTGCGTTCCACCACTATGACTGTGCTGACCACCCGGCTGGTAGCGGCGATGTATAGGAGCATGGGCTCCTTAGGAGTCGGAGCCGCTAGGACTGGCGGAGTGGTCAACATCTTCTTGAGCTGGAGAAAAGCTTCGTCCGCCTTGTCATTCCACTCAAAAAAGTGGTCTTCTTCATGAGCTGGTACAGGGGAAGAGCCTTCTCGCCCAGCCGACTGATGAAACGGCTGATGGATGCCAAGCAGCCGGTGAATTTTTGCACGTCCAGCAGTCGGGTGGGCACTTCCATCCTCTCAATGGCCTTGATCTTCACAGGGTTGCACTCTATGCCGCGCTCTGAGACCAGAAAGCCAAGAAGCTGGCCGAGTGGTACTCCAAAGACGCATTTCTCCGGGTTGAGCTTGATCTGAAATCGGCGCAAATTATCAAAGGTCTCCTTGAGATCTTCTAGTAGCGTTCCACGCTTCTCCGTCTTCACCACCACATCGTCCACATAGACATGGGCGTTTCTGCCGAGTTGCTTGAGGAGACACTTCTGCATTCAACGCTGGAACGTGGCGCCGGCATTCCTCAAGCCGAACGTCATGGTCAGGTAGCAAAAGGCTCCGAATGGCGTGATGAAGTCGGTCTTCAGCCTGTCGGCCGGGTTTAGCTTGATCCGATGATACCCTGAGTATGCGTCCAAAAAGCTCAACAGCTCGCATCCGGCTGTGGAGTCTATCACTTGGTCAATCCTTGGTAAGGCAAAGGGGTCTTTGGGGCATGCTTTGTTGAGGCTGGTATAGTCAATACACATGCGCCACTGCTTGTTCTTCTTCAGCACTAGGACCGGATTGGCTAACCACTCTGGAAAGAATACCTCCATGATGAAGCCGGCTGCTAGAAGCCGGGCTATCTCTTCTCCAACAACTCTTCTCTTCTCCTCTGACAGGCAGCGCAAGGGCTGCCTGACTGGCTTGGCCTCTGTCCGGACGTGTAGCTTGTGCTCGGCGAATTCCGTCGGAACACCCGACATGTCCTTGGCGGACCATGCAAAGATGTCCCGATTCTCACGGAGGAAATCGACGAGCTCGCCTTCCTATTTGCTGTCAAGGTTCGCACCTATAACAGCATACCTCTCCGGGTGCTCCGGGTCTAAGGGTATCTTCTTTGTCTCTTTGGCCGGCTTGAACGAGCCCTCAGCTTCCGACTCCTTGTGGTCAGGTGACATTTCTAGCTGCTTGCGTGCCATTGCCACAACCCGGTCAAGGAGCCGCTTCTCAGCCGCGATCACGAGGGACTCGGCTAATCGGCTGCTCTCTGCTGCGCAGGCGGACGACTTCTTGTAGTCTCCCGCTATGGTCAGGATTCCCTTGGAGCTTGGCATCTTCATCTTGAGGTAGGCGTAGTGGGGGACCGCCATGAACTTGGCCAGAGCAGGTCGGCCAAGCAGTGCATGATAGGGGCTTTCAAGGTCCACCACCTCAAACCAGACTGGCTCTCGGCGGAAATGATTTTTGTCCCTGAAGAGGACATCTATCTGAGTCTTGCCGATTGGTGAGCAGGAAAGGCCAGGAACTATGCCATGAAAAACAGTCCGGCTGGGTTGAAGATGTCTCTGCTTGATCCCCAACTTTTCCATGGTATCTTTGTACAGAATGTTGATGTTGCTGCAGCCATCTATCAGGACTTGGGAGAAGCGAGCAGCTCGCCTCTCTGTGGCGAATGTGGAATCCAACACCAGGGCATAAGAGCCGGGATTTGGCATCACCTCTGGGTGGTCAGCTCTGCTCCAGCTGATGGGTTTCTCCGACCAATGCATGAACTCGGGGGTCTCTGATGCTACTGCATTCACTTCTAGCTGCTGCTGCCGTCTGCTACGCCTGTCGTCGGCCACGCTGGTGAACACGACATAGGCCCCATGCTCCTCGGGATAATCATCTTGTATGCCACCGACTGGCCGGGCCGCCAGCTACTGAGGAGGCGGCGGGCCGGCTGGCGGAGGAGGCTAGAGTCCGTCACCCTTGGCGATCCTGGTGAGCCAGTGGCACTTCCGAGTAGTGTGATTGGACGGCTTCGCACCGCTATGGAACTTGCAAGGTGCATCTAGAGTCTTCTCGTACGAGAAAGCGGGCAGCCAGTTGGGCTTGCCGCCCTTCTGGCGCTTGGGAGGAGGCGGCCCTTCTGGCTGCTGATCTTCGACTGTCGCCACCTACTGGCTCGAGGAAGCCGGCTGCAAGGCCTTGCGCTTGTTGTCGTTTGGTTGCTGTCTCTGACTGGTGTCACCAGCCGGGGTCCGAGGAGCTTGAGGGGCCACCTTGCCCGACACGTTGACTTGAATCTCCGCCCTCATGGAGGAGTCAGCCGTGGCGTACTTGTCTGCTATGATTAGCAGTTCGTCGAGGGTCGCCGGCTCGTCGCAGAGAAGCTTGTGCTTGAGGAGGGTGCCCTCCCGGCACCTGGCAGTGAAATACTCGATGGCCTGCACCTCGTGCACTCCCTCGCACGAGTTGCGCAACTCAGCCCAGCGCGTTAGATAGTCGCGAGTCGACTCGTTGGGGCCTTGGACTCATAAGGAGAGTTGGCGAGGCTTGGGCGGCCGCTTGTACGTGCTGGTGAAGTTGCGAATGAATGCTTCAGTGAAATTAACCCAGCTGTTGATGCTGCGGGGCTTCAGGCTGTTCAGCCATGTCCGGGCCGTGCCCTGGAGCATGAGCGGAAAGTACTTCACGGCAACGCGCTTGTTGCCGTTCGCGATTCTAACGGCGGTGGTGTAGTCGACCAGCTAGTCCTCCAGCTTCACAGAGCCGGTGTACTTGGGTGTATCTCTCGGGAGCGTGAACCCCTTGGGGAAAGGTTCGTCCCGGATGCGGGGGCCGAAGCAAGGCGGACCCTGCTCATCTTCTTCTTCTAGCGCCAGGGATCGATTAAGGCGATCGATCCGGTGGCGGGCGTTGTTTTCCCCGGTTCCTTCTCGGTGGCCAAGGCGATCGCCGAGTGATGGGTGATCAACAGGCGGCGGGGAAATGCGCCTCTCCTTGTGGGGGGGAGGCGGACAGTCGTCTCGTCACTGCACTGCTCTTGGGCGGCCGTCTTGGTCGCGCCCGATGGTTGTGCGAGTCCGGCAGCGGCTGGCAGCCGGCTCCTTGTCTCTTCTGTCGCTGACGCCACCAGTCGGCGTCCGGGATGTCGCGCCTTGGTCTCATCGAGGAGGCAGATCGTCATTTCGCCGGTGGGGCGCTTCAGTCCGGCACCCGGCATCTTGCCGCGCAGCAGCCACGTCGAGGAGCTGCTGAACTCGCTCCTTCATGTGGCGACGCTCGTCACCCTCGTGCTTGTCTAACTCGTCTGCTGCCGCCTGGGCAGCTCGTATGTTCTCCGCAGGCGTGGCGTAGACGGGACGATCTGTCCCGAAGATGCTAGCGATGGTCGCGCCACGCTGCCGGACCAAGCCAATGCGGCTAGGCCCACCAGGAGCCGTCGTGCCGCCGATGGAAAGGTCCATTTCCCGCTGGTAGGCCTCCGAAAGGCGTCTCATGCTGGCCAGCCGGTTGGCGCTCTCGATGAGCTGGACGCGGCGCGCTTCCAGCGTCTCGGCGTCAGCGTCTTCCGGGATAGGCGCAGCCAGGTCTTGCATTGCCGTCTTGTCACGCCCAATATGCGATACTATCCTAAAGAGACTCGAAGGTCCCACCAAGGATAGAACCGCATATTGACACACTTTAGCAAGGTGGATATCATTACATCAACATTACATAATAGATGGGGGTACATACATAAGGCATAAACGCCCCAAAGAATACATCAACATCATGAGAACAACATCCGACTACGGATGAAACATAAACAGAAACTCAAACAATATCGACCCTGCTATCCCAGGCTGCCGACCAGGAACCTATCCCTCAATCGAAGTAGAAGCAGAAGAAGAACTCCAAACAAGTAAACATCACTCTCACGTCAGGAACATCGCAACCTGCACCTGCAACTATTGTTGTAGTAATCTGTGAGCCACGAGGACTCAGCAATCCCATAACCATGGGTAACAAGACTAGCAAAGCTTAATGGGTAAGGAAGGGGTAAAGTGGTGAGGTTGCAGCAGCGACTAAGCAAAGTATGGTGGCTAACTTATGAAACAAGAGCGAGAAGAGGAACTAAGAAAACGGTCGCCAACTAGTAATGATCAAGAAGTGATCCTGAACTCCTACTTACGTCAAACATAACACAAACCGTGTTCTCCTCCTGAACTTCCTCGAAAAGAGACAATCACGGGTATGCACGCAGTTGGTGTATTTTAATTAAGTTTACTTCAAGTTTACTACAATCGGATATTAACAAATTCCCATCTGCCAATTAACCGCGGGCACGACTTTCGAAAGTTCAAACCCTGCAGGGGTGTCCCAACTTAGCCCATTATAAGCTCTCATGATCAACGAAGGATATTCCTTCTCCCGGGAAGACCCGATCTGTCTCGGAATTCCGGTTACAAGACATTTCGACAATAGTAAAACAAGACTAGCAAGACCGCCTGAATGTGCCGACAAATCCCGATAGGAGCTGCACATATCTCGTTCTCAGGGCACACCGGATAAGTGAAGCGTACAGGTACCAACGTAACCCAAGTTGCCAAGGGACGGTCCTGCACGGTGCTCTAGTTTGGACCAACACTCAGAGGAGCACTGGCCCGAGGGGGTAAAATAAATAGGACCCTTGAGTCCGCGGAACCCAAGGGAAAAAGGCTTAGGTAGGTGTTGGGGATATAACTACTGGAGTCACCCGCCCGGGAAGGGCCGGGTTATGTCATGACGATCATCACATGAAGCCCAATATCAAGCTTGAGGATGGCGGTTCAATAATGGGCCTAAGGCCTAGAGGCGGCTTAACGCCCGTAGTGATAAACCGCTGTTAAGGCATGACTTATAGTGTAAGGCAAGAATAGTTACGAGTCCGAGCCGGACACTGTTTATAAGCCGGCCGGGTCTCTGAGAGCCGCTGGGCGTTAACCTCTCTATATAAAGGGACGACCCAGCGGCGGTTCAGGACAAGTAAGATCAGATCGATAGCCAGGCATAGCGGTTTAGCTCCCTGGTCATCGAAACCCTAAGTAATCCAACCTCAACTGGAGTAGGCTTTTACCTTCACCGTAAGGGGCCGAACCAGTATAATCCTCGTGTCCTTTGTCCCGTTTAACCCCTTTAAGCTTCCTAGTTGCGATGGCTCCACGACTAAGTCCCTGCACGAGGACATCTGCCGTGACAATTCCACGACAGTTGGCGCCCACCGTGGGGCCAGCACACGGTGGATTTGAGTTCTTGAAGGGCAGCCTCGAAGGGCTCAAGGGATACGCTGTGGGCCGGATGACCAAGAGTCGTCGCGGCAAGCTCTACATTGACAACGCAGGCTGGGGCCCCGACGCCGGCTCAATCGAGTACGGGTACCGGGTCCCCTTCGGCGGAATCCATGTTTTCATTGGCAAGATTGGCGAGCCGGGCCCTGAGCCGGACCTCTGCACCGACCTCGTCGAGACGGCTCAGCGTGCGAGACCCGCCCGGACTCTGCCTGCCTTGAAGCGTGCTTTCGTGGGATGCGTCCATTTAGGACTCTCTGAAGGATCTGGATCTGGCGATGAGACGGCCGCCCGCTCTGACGGCGAGTCGTCCACAGATGAGACCAACTCGTTGTATCAACTTCAAGATGGCAGGCTCAGGGGTTATTCCGATGGCGACAGTATTCCGGACCCCTCTGAGCTGCCAAGCCGGGTTGGAATATTCATGGCCGGCACACAACCTGTTCAAAACCCCGCCGCGGGGGTAGGAGGCCCTGTGCACTCGCCGGCTCAAGTGCTAATGGATCTCACAGATAAGATGACGGCCCTGTTAACTGCCACGGTTGTCCCGGCAGGTCAAGCTCAACATGATGCAGAAGTGGCACAACTAAAATTGGACATAGCGCAGGCCAAGGAAGACCTGACATCGGAAGGAGTTAGGATGGCTGCAGAGCGGGCGGCTCTGGATGCCCAGGCTCAGTTTATTCAGGCGCAATCTTTCCTGCTCATGATGGATCAGAACGCATCCAATGAGGTCATGAGAAGGAGGTATCAGAAGGCTCAATCTCGGCTCCCTCCGGTTTATGATCCTCGCAACCTCTTCAACGCACCCGGTGCAGGGCCTAGCAACCCGCCAGAGATAAATCAGATCACGGCACCCGGGGTGGGAACGCTGGTTCAGCCACCAGTGATGAGGCCTCCCCGTGTGAATACTGCACCGCCTCCATATGTGCCAACACCATCGGGTCATTATTCTAACCCGTTGGAAAACATGACCGCTGTAGCAGCGCGACTGGCGGCTCTTCCGGTTGAGGGTGACTCCCCAACGGCGGTCGAAACCCGCAGGGTCAGAGAACTTCTTCAGACGGCTCTGGCGTAGCAGGAGGCATATTCATATAGCCGGGACAGGATTCATTCGACCCCTCGACAGGCAATTCGTCAAAACTGGAGTCCGAGTTATAGCAGACACATGGCGTCGGCGACCGGCTCAAGCAACGTCCGGCGCCATGACTTTCCTGGGGGGCATGGCCCGGCACATAATGGAGCCTTTAATGCGGTAGATC
The DNA here is from genome assembly GCF_018294505.1 of Triticum aestivum. NCBI lineage: Eukaryota > Viridiplantae > Streptophyta > Magnoliopsida > Poales > Poaceae > Triticum > Triticum aestivum. The sequence goes on along the minus strand of NC_057796.1, from coordinate 431,793,394 downwards.
AAGATAGAGAGCGTCGGGAAGCTGAGTAGACGGCTCAGATGACGGCCTACCAGCCTTTTCCGGCTTACCCGACGGCTTCTATTGAGGCAGGCATGGCTACAAGAGCCGGAGGCGTCCCTTGCCTGGTGTCGGCTCTCCGTAATGAACGTCTGCCCAAGGATTTCAAAGGACCTAGGAAGGTACCTAATTACACGGCTGATTTACAGCCCGGAGCATGGGTTGAGAGCTACGAGATGGCTATGGAGTTGCTGGAGGTCAGCGAAGCGGCAATGGCCAAATACTTCACCATGATGTTGGATGGGACTGCCCGCACTTGGTTGAAGGGACTGCCGCCCAATTCCATCGGGTCATGGGCAGAGCTAAAAGCCCGATTCATCCAAAACTTCAAAGATACATGTAGGCAATCAATGTCAATTATGGATTTGACTAACTGCAAACAGCAAGAAGGCGAGTCTACAACCCATTGGGTACGCCGGGTCAAAGAGATAATACGTTCGTCTGATAAGATGGATGTCGGCTCTGCGGTCTTGATGTTGGAGCAAAATTGTCGTTTTGCACCCCTGAAGATGAAGCTTGGGCGGCTCAAGCGCGATTGCAACGATATGGGTACGCTGATGGCGGCTCTGGTCAAGTACGCCGACTCTGATGGTACCAAGGATCCCGCATCTGAGGAGGAAAAGACAGGGAAGGGAAAGAAGAATGGCAACGGCAAGGGCTCTCAGCATAACCCGGCAAACTAGGGAAGTAATAAACGTAAGGCTGGCAGTATGGAATTTGTGGCCAACACCAATGCGCAAGGTAACAACCACCGACGTAAGGGGAGACCACCTCCCCGATCTGCCGGATTAGGCCCGACGCTTGAGCAATTGTTGAATGAGCCCTGTCCAAGGCACGGTTCTAGGGAGAAGCCAGCCACTCATCTATGGAAAGACTGTGCAATCATGAAAGCTTTCAAAAATTCCAACACTTTCAATGGCAACAATGGGCAGGGCGGCGGCGGCTTTCAAGGCCCGGGCGGCGGTTCAAATTCCAATTTTCAGAATTTTCAAAGTAATCAAGGGGGGTTCAACCAGCAATCTGGCCAGGGTAATCAGCAGCAGCAGGGGGATATCAGACCAATCCAAAGCAGCTCAACAGTGGACAGTATCATGTGTTTACTACCAGTTTATGCAAGCGAGACCAGAAGCTTCATAAAAGGGCTGTGAACGCTGTTGAGCCGGTGGTTCCACGTTACTTGCGATGGTCTGAGCAACCTATTGTATGGAGTAGGGAGGATCACCCTCCCTGGGTTGATAATCCGGGTCACCTGGCTTTGGTGGTGGCTCCTCAGGTTGGTGGGTATAAATTCACTAAGGTGCTCATGGACGGGGGCAGCAGCATCAACATCCTCTATTATGAGACCTTCTGTCGTATGGGATTAACCGATAAAAACCTCAGCCAGTCCAACACTGTTTTCCACGGCGTGGTGCCTGGTAAGTCGTCATATCCAGTTGGTAAGATCGAGCTGGAAGTAGCCTTTGGAGATGAGTACAACTCCAGGGCGGAAAAACTGACTTTTGAGGTGGTCAAGATCAGAAGCCCGTACCATGCTCTATTTGGGCGGCCGGCTTATGCCAAGATCATGGCACAGACGTGTTATGTATATTTTCAGCTCAAGATGCCGGGTCACAACGGGACCATTATGGTTCACGGCAGCCAAAAAGTAGCTTTGGAGTGCGAGGAAGGTGACGCTGCTTACGCTGAATCTGTTTGTGCGACAGAGGAGTTGAAGTTTCATAAGGATAATGTTGACTCGACAGATATGACGTCTCTGAAAAGCCAACCACGGAGCATGAGCCGATAATGAAATTTAAGTCGGCCGATGAGACTACGCTTGTTGACTTTGTTCCAGGTGACTCATCTAAGCAGTTCAGCATCAGCGCAAATCTGGATCCTAAATAGGAAGGCGCGCTCATCGAGTTCATCCGTGAGAACCGGGACATCTTTGCATGGAAACCTTCTGACATGTCGGGTGTACCGAGAGAGCTCGCTGAGCACACTCTTAATATTGATCCAAAATTTAAGCCAGTCAGGCAATTCCTCCGTAAGTTTAATGAGGAGAGGTGGAAGGCCATTGGTGAGGAAGTAGCTCGGCTCTTGGCGGCCGGGTTCATTGTGCAAGTCTTTCATCCAGAATGGTTAGCTAACCCGGTGCTCGTACTCAAAAAGAACGGCACCTGGCGTATGTGTGTGGATTATACGGATTTAAACAAGGCTTCTCCGGCTGATCCTTTTGCTCTCCCTCGTATTGATCAAATTATTGATGCTACGGCGGGTTGTGAGCGTTTGAGTTTTTTGGATGCGTACTCTGGTTACCATCAGATCAAAATGGCTGTTAAGGACCAAGAGAAGACGACGTTCATTACTCCCTTTGGAGCTTTCTGTTATGTGTCTATGCCTTTCGGGCTCAAGAGTGCACAGGCGACTTACCAGCGTTGCGTGCAGAATTGTCTTCATGATCAGATTGGGCGCAACGTTCATGCCTATGTGGATGATATTGTGGTCAAATCCAGAGAGAAAGAGACCTTGATAGATGATCTGAGAGAAAACTTTGATAATCTCCGGGTCTACAAGATGATGCTTAACCCGGTCAAGTGTGTTTTTGGTGTTCCTGCAGGCAAGCTCTTGGGTTTTCTGGTTTCTCACAGAGGCATTGAAGCTAACCCGGAGAACATCAAGGCAATTACTTCTCTGGCTAAGCCGGCGTGCATAAATGACGTCCAGCGTCTGGCGGGTCGCATCGCTGCTTTGAGTCGATTTATAAGCCGGTTGGGCGAAAAGGCCATACCACTGTATCAGATGATGAAGAAAACAAATGACTTTGTCTGGAGTGATGCTGCTAATACTGCTTTTGAGGATTTGAAAATACAGTTAGCTGAGCCGCCAGTCCTTGCTGCTCCTGTCGATAAGGAGCCCTTATTGTTGTATGTAGCCGCTAACACATGAGCCGTCAGTGTGGCCGTCATGGTGGAGCGCAAGGAGGCGGGTAAGGCACATCCGGTTCAGCGGCCGGTTTACTATGTCAGCGAAGTACTCATTGAGTCCCAGCAACGGTATCCACATTGGCAGAAGCTTGTTTATGGGGTGTTCATGGCAAGCCGGAAGCTTAAGCATTATTTCCAGGGCCACCCCATCATTGTGGTTAGTTCTGCTCCTTTAGGAGATATCATCCAAAACAGAGAAGCCACCGGAAGAGTTGCTAAGTGGGCCATTGAACTTGGGCCTCATGATTTAAAGTATGTGTCACACACTGCTATCAAATCTCAAGCATTGGTAGACTTCATCAACGACTGGACAGAACTGCAGATGCCTGAGGAGAGGCCAGATAACACATACTGGACTATTCACTTCGACGGGTCCAGGCAGTTGGAGGGCTCGGGGCTGGAGTCGTTTTAGCTTCCCCTCAAGGTGACAAATTTCATTATGTGCTACGGTTGATGTTCCCCTGTACCAACAATGCAGCTGAGTATGAGGCCTTGCTCCATGTTCTTCGGATGGCTAAGGAGATGAGCTTAACCCGGGTGAGATGCTTTCGCGACTCAGATTTGGTGGCTCAACAGGTATCAGGCAAGTGGGATTCCAAGGACTCCCTCATGGCGGCTTATCGCCGTGAAGTTGAGGCCATCGCCGGGCATTTTCAGGGTTATCAAGTGGAGCACATTGACCGCAGAAAGAACGAGGCGGCTAATGCCTTAAGCCGGCTGGGCTCTCAGCGTAAGCCGGTGCCACCTAATACTTTCTTGGATATTCTGCATAACCCTTCTGTCAAGTTGCCTACAGAGGAAGACTTGGCTGTTCCTGACCCAGAAGCACAGTTGGTGGCGGCACTTCACGTTATCCCAGATTGGACAGTGCCATACTTGGCTTACATGACCCGGGGAGACTTGCCTGAGGATGAAACTTTGGCCAGACAGATAACTCGGCGGTCTAAGTCAATGATAATTATCAATGGCGAGCTGCATCATCGCAGTGTTACTGGGACTTTTCAGCGTTGTGTTTCCCCTGAGGAGGGTCAAGAAATTTTATGAGAGGTTCATGAGGGGGATTGTGGCCATCATGCCGGCTCAAAATCCCTTGTGGCGAAGGCTTTTCATCATGGTTTTTATTGGCTGACGGCTCACGCTGACGCAGAGGACTTAGTCAGTAAATGTGACGGTTGTCAGAAGTTCTCAAGACGTGCTCACGTGCCGGCTCAAGAGTTGAGGATGATTCCAATCACTTGGCCGTTTGCAGTCTGGGGGCTTCATATGGTTGGGCCTTTCAAAAGGTCCAAGGATAAGAAGACCCACCTCTTGGTGGCGGTGGACAAGTTCACAAAGTGGGTTGAGGCAGAACCAGTTAGTAAGTGTGACACAGCCACGGCGGTTCAGTTCATGAAAAAGGTGGTATTTCGCTTTGGTTTTCCACACAGCATTATAACTGACAATGGTACCAATCTGTCTAAAGGTGCCATGGAAGAATTTTGCCAACGAGAGCATATTCGGCTTGATGTTTCATCAATAGCTCACCCCCAATCTAATGGCCAAGCTGAGAGAGCCAATCAGGAAATCTTGAAGGGCATCAAGCCCCGACTTTTGGTCCCTTTGCAACGGACGCCGGGTTGTTGGGTGGAGGAGTTACCCTCTGTGTTATGGAGCATCAATACTACTCCTAACAGGTCTACGGGTTACACGCCTTTCTTCATGGTTTACGGAGCTGAGGCGGTTCTCCCTAGCGACATCCGTCATGACTCGCCTCGAGTGGCGGCGTATGTCGAGGCGGACAATGAGCAAGCGCGTCAAGATGCTCTTGACTTGTTGGACGAACAACGTGACGTTGCAGCAGCTCACTCGGCGATTTACCAACAAGACCTGCGCCGCTATCACAACCGCAGGGTTAAGTCCAGGACCTTTCAGGAAGGTGATTTGGTGCTCCGGCTCATCCAGGATCAAACAGATGCACACAAGCTATCCCCACCTTGGGAAGGGCCCTTTGTGGTCAGCAAGAACTTGCACAACGGGTCATACTACCTCATCGATATTCGAGAGCACAAAGATTCATGTAAGTCGGAGGAGGAGACCCGCCGGCCGTGGAATATAGCTCAGCTTCGGCCTTATTACACCTGAGCCACCGGCTCTCATAATGTACATATTTCAATAGCCATGTATATATTATGATGAATAATAAAGCAGGACCTCTGTCCTTTTTTCCCCTCCAAAGGTAAATGTGTCATTGTTATTTTCATTATGATATCGCAGGATCACTTGGAGGTTGATCCGGCTTATGATCGTATTCGAATCTAGCCGTTAAATATATGATCACTTGGGGGCTTCCTGTTCAAACATAGGTCGTATCCGAACCAAAGAGAACATAGCTGTCGATACCCACTTGATTGGCATATTGCCGAGCTCACTAGGGAGTTTCTTGATCATATTTGAATCATGGCTCAACCCCCTTTGGGAACCGACGTGGATCGTATTCGAATCAGCGTCGTTAAACAACTCTCAAGATCATTTGGGGGCTTCCTGTTCAAACATAGGTCATATTCGAACCAAAGAGAACATAGCTGTCGATACCCTCTTGATCGGCAACGCCAAAGCCAGTGGGGGCTATATGATCGTATTCGAATCTTAGCTTAACCCCTTTGGGACGGTTCTCTGGTCGTATTCGTATCAGAAGCCTCAAATTTTTTTGAAGTCTCTTTGTTGCAAACAAGTTCTTTTGATTATATCTAAAGTATTCAAGGGTGGTTTCTACTCCACCGGCTTAACTTTGGTCAATAAAGTTGATCGCACGTGATAAGCATCATGTTACATAGTGGGGTTTTTTACTCATTATTCGGATCACATAAACCAGAGGTGTACTTGAAGGATCACAGGTATGCTGTTATGGTTGTCTCAAGGATATAATGGAAGACCGGTTTGTTATGATTCCGGGTTATATGTAAAGTGTATGACTCTCCATGCGATAAGCCGCCAAGGGACGTGTGATTTGTTTTTCTATGCAGGACAATTAAAGACAGCTCTTTAAACATGAGGAAAACAGAGGATCAAGCATAACCCGGAAGAATATAAAAGAGCAGCTTAAACAATGTTGAGCGCTACACACGTGCGCGATGGCACGACAAAATTAAGTGTTTGTCCTACTCTATTACATGACTCCCCGAGTCCAAAAGGTGAGGCATCGTCTTTTAAGACATAACCATGAGCCGCTTGCGAGATCAAGGGCGTTGTTGGCCTGAGGTTTCCGGGTCATCCGTCTCCGCTCCTCCGGCTGTTTCCATGACCTGGAAGGTTGATGATTTCCAGTCAATGCCACTCAAGGCTTCAAATTGAGCCTCATCATCAATTAACCCGGCCGGGTCAACTTCAGGGGCGAAGGTATGCTTACGAGTTGGAGGAATCAGGCTGACTGCTTCATAACGTGGTGTTGGGATTCTCTGATTCTCCGCGTCATAGCCCGGTTGATATTTGGTAAGATCTGTGTCATTGCCAATCAAAGTGGCCACAGGGCGTACGCTCTTCACACAAGCGGCGAAGTCTTTCTGGTCAAAGGGGGTGCCGTCTTCCTTCAAGCTGGGATACCCAAGGGCAATGTCGGCCGGGTCTAGCTCCGGTAGAAATGCCTTGGCCCGGCTCAGAGCGGCTATAGCTCCGGCAACTCTTGGAAGCGTTGAGGAAGTACGGCAAGCCGCCTGAGTACATCCGCCAGGTGAGTGGGAACTTCATTTGACAGAGCCACAACGGCTAAGGCACGTTGTGACCCGGTGTAAAGTTGCTCTACCAAGGTATAAACCGCCTTCAATTTTGTCAGCACATTTTGATTAAGATTGGAGCTCCTGGGGCCTGCATTGCAAAGACAGGTATGCTGATGACAATTGAGATGCTCTTTGGAAAAGATGTAAACTAGCTAAACATTTATAGAGTAGCTTACCAAAGATTGCGGAGACCATCTGAGAAACATGGTGTTTTAAGCCGGATAGCTCGGCGGCTGTTCCAGCAAGAGTGGCCTCCGCTTGTTCGGCCCGGCTGAGCAAAGCCGCCTTTTCATCCGCCCAGGCTTTTCTCTCTGCTTCAAATTTCTTCTTCAGTTTCTCTTGAGCAGATACACTGATTTCAAACTTGGAGTTGGCCTTTTGGGTTTCATTTTCTTGAGTCTTCAGGCAGTTCTTTAAATTAGAGATCTTCGATTCAAATTCCTTGACGGCGGCCTGTATAAATTCCGGGTCACAGTTAAGGTGATTATAATGTAACATTAAGTCCCAAGCACTTTGCTAGCAAAGACACTTGGCACTTGGGGGCTAATGTATGCTGAAGAGCTCTATTTACAGTGGCGGTTCATGCAAATAAGTCCCAAGCACTTTGCAAGCAAAGGTACATGGCACTTGGGGGCTAATGCATATTGCTGTTCAACTACTTGATTAAAACAAGGTAAGGACCGGTTCAGATATGCTGAATAAACTGGACCTTGAGTGCTATCAGGTAAGCTGTTTTTCTTGCAGTGATTACTAAGCCGGTATTAAGTCTACAACATATTTTTATCATAAGTAATAGACTTGGGGGCTGGCATGGTAAGTATAACTATGGAGTAAGAAAGAGAGTTGTACCTCAGATTTTTGCTGTATTTGTTTCACCATGTCAATCTCCAGATCCCGGCTGTTGTGCACTTGATTCACATAGCCAGAGACAATATCTTCAATGCTCAGATGAGCATAATCAGTGATGGCCAGCTTGGCCCGGCGGCGCTCCAGAAGTTCTTCCTTTGCAGAGCACTTGGCCAGCACGGTAGGTCGTCCCGGTTCGACAAACTCAGTCCGGGTGATCTCAACATCCGGGTCATCTGGATGAGCCGGGCTGGGAATCTCCGGGTTCTCCATAGCTTGTTCAGCAGATGGAACAGTGGTGGCATCAGGAGATGGTACAGCCAGTGGTTCATCAGCAGAGGCATTAGGAGCAGCCGTTCTGAGTTCCGGCTCAGCCAGGACCGGCTCTTCGGCTGGCTTATTTTTCTTCGCCCTTTTGCTGGGTTTCACTTGTACACTGCAAGTCAAAGGGTTAGTGCAAAAACATGAGTAAGATAAGCACAAAATAAACTGGTCATCATTACCCGGGAGCGGTTTTGAAAGCCGGCAAGCTGGACTGCATTGATTCGCCGGAGGAAGGCGAAGTTCCCTGGTAGTTTGAGTCAGAAGAATTGAGTAGTTGACGACTGGCGCCCGCCAAAGGATACAAAGAATATAAGTCGGAGATAACCTCAGTCCGGCGCTTCTTGGATGCTTCGGGTAAGCCGGAGGAGAGTTCTGCATCTTTGCTGGTCCGGGTCTGCCTCCGACTCTCATAAATCTGTCGCTTCAAAAGAAATTGAGGATCCTGATAAGCTAAAGGATGTGAAAATCTTACTTTCCGGGTTACTCTTCGGACTTTCTGTCTCGGCAAAGGCTCGGAGTCGGACGAAATTATAGTTACCTCTTCATTCACTTCATGACTCGTTTCGGTGTCCTCCTGCTGATAATCCGTGTCAATAAGATGGTTAAAAAAGGAGCCTAAAGAGTCAAGAGCTACCTCTGACTCGAAGGTGTCTTCCAGACGAAGCAGGTCCGAGGCGCTAGGTTTATTCCCCTTCTTACGGGGAGCGGCTTTCCTGGCGGCTTTCTTAACTTTTCTGGCCTTCTTGGCAGCTTCGTGGTCATACTTGACCTTCCAGAATTTATCATTAGCCTGTAAAATACAACAAAGGTTGGTGAGTTAAGACAAAATCATTAAAATGGAAGGAGAAGTATTCAGATCAATGGTTTACCGCTGGAGCCGGGTTAGTCTTGCAGAAAGGGCTTAAGCGCACTCTCCCGCAATCTGCCAGGCTCTCGTTCAGAAGCGACTTGGTTGTATCATCAATGACATCCTCAGGTAAGTCGTCTGGACTGTGTCGAAGAGGATCATCCTTTTGGCCCGTGTAATCACACATCAAGCCGGGGCGGCGGCTTAAAGGAATCACCCGCCAGGCAACCCAGACCCGTATCAGATCAATGCCATTTAAGCCGTTCCCCAGAAGAGCTTTGATTTTGTTGATGGTGGGAGTAAGTGGTTGACGTTCAGCTTGAGATAATTTGTCTGGCAAGGGGTGATTTGATTCCAGACGCAAGGCGCGAAAGCCGGGCAGAGGGTTCTCGTCAGCCGGAGAAGTGTCTTGGCAGTAGAACCATGTCTGGTTCCAATCTTTTGGGTGGCTTGGCGGCTCAGCATAAGGGACGAGACAATCTCTCCGTCGTTGGATTGAGATTCCACCAAGTTCCAAGCTAGGCCCGTTGGCACATTCATTCTGGCGGTTCAGGTAAAGTAACTCCCTAAAGAGTAGCAAGTTGGGTTCTTCTCCGAGGTACACCTCACAGAACACTTGGAAGTTGCAGATGTTTGACACGGAATTGGGTCCGATGTCTTGAGGTCGCAGATCAAAAAGTGCAAGACATCTCTGAAGAATTTTGAGCCGGGAGGAGCAAAGCCCCGGTTCATGTGATCAGTAAATATGACAACTTCCCCATCCTTGGGTTGAGGCCTCTCTTCTGACGGGTCAGGAGCGCGATAGGACATGACCTCTTTCTGTGGCAGGTAACCCGTTTTCACGAAATCAGCTAAGATGCTATCGGTGACGTTGGATCTAACCCATTTGCATGTGATGGGTGCTTTGGGAGCCTTAGGCGGCATTGTGAAAGATGGAAGCCTATGACAAAATAAAAATTCCGGTTCAAATTTAAGCCAGAGGAAAATTTCAGTCCAGTATTCAAGATGGTGGCTTATGAAAGGGCCTAATGATATATGGCTAATTGTGTCAGGTTATTTAAGCTGCCGTGGATATCATGAGCAATTAAGTTATTTAACTCTATTATGAATGATCTGGAAATTTCACAAAGCATGGCCTCTTTTAAGCCGGCGATATGAGCCTCCATGGCTAACAGATGCAATTTTTTTGCCTAAGTGTTGCACAAACAAGTTTCACAGATGGCAGGGATTATTTTGGATCAAACGATCGTCCAGAAAAGAAAAATTTCTAGATCTAAAAACTGGTATAGAGAAGTTCGAGAGCTCTAAATGAGGTCTTTTTGCAAGCAAAAGGGATCTGCTAGTATTGAAAATGGGTGTGAAACGACTACCGCTGAAGTTATGCACCACTCTTAGATCAAAGGAGGCCGTTGTGGAAGAACTGTGAAGGAATCGCGAGGAACCACGAAGAACACAGAAGAACTTGCGAACCCTAATGCGGATCTAGTATACGGGACAGCGAGGACTTACTGGTGCTGATGAGCAGCGGAGGTGCGGCGCGGTTCTCTGGTCAAGACAGATCGATGCAGCGGCCTTGGTTGGTGCAGACGGGATGCGCGGCGGCGGCGGCGGAGCTCGGGCTCTGAGGTGTCGAGAGGAGGAAGACGATGGAAAGGGAAGAATGACGAAGACCTGAGGGCCGGGCCTACTTATAAGGGACGGCTGATGAATGGGCGCGAGAAACGAGGAGGTTGAAGACATGGTTATCCAGCTGCGGAGACGCCTCGATTTTCGGGACAATTATTAAGATAAGGATCCGTTGAGATACGTTGGGCAGAACGTGCATTAATGGCGGATGACGTCACGGCGGGTTACAAGAATCCAGAAGATGACATCACGGCGGGTTACAAAGAATCCAGAAGATGACGTCATGGCGGGTGATAGCCTTTGCGCAGACAAAAGCCAGAAGATTTTTTATTAAGGTATTGAAGATTGATGTGAACCGGTTCAAATCAATCTGGGGCCTAATGTTGGGGATATAACTACTGGAGTCACCCGCCCGGGAAGGGCCGGGTTATGTCATGACGATCATCACATGAAGCCCAATATCGAGCTTGAGGATGGCGGTTCAATAATGGGCCTAAGGCCTAGAGGCGGCTTAAGGCCCGTAGTGATAAACCGCTGTTAAGGCATGACTTATAGTGTAAGGCAAGAATAGTTAAGAGTCCGAGCCGGACACTGTTTATAAGCCGGCCGGGTCTCTGAGAGCCCCTGGGCATTAACCTCTCTATATAAAGGGACGACCCAGCGACGGTTCAGGACAAGTAAGATCAGATCGATAGCCAGGCATAGCGGTTTAGCTCCCTGGTCATCGAAACCCTAAGTAATCCAACCTCAACTGGAGTAGGCTTTTACCTTCACCGTAAGGGGCCGAACCAGTATAATCCTCGTGTCTTTTGTCCCGTTTAACCCCTTTAAGCTTCCTAGTTGCGATCGCTCCACGACTAAGTCCCTGCACGAGGACATCTGCCGTGACAATTCCACGACAGTAGGCAAATGGTAAAACCAATGTTGGGCCTTGCTGGAAGAGTTTTATTCAAGGCGAACTATCAAGGGGTTCCCATAACACCGAACCGCGTTAGGGACGCAAAATCCGGGAACATAATACCGATATGACAGAAACTAGGGCGGCAAAAGTGGAACAAAACACCAGGCATAAGGCCGAGCCTTCCACCCTTTACCAAGTATATCGGTGCATTAATAATATAAGAGATATTGTGATATCCCAACATAAACATAATCCAACATGGAGTAATCTTCATCTTCACCTGCAACTAGCAACGCTATAAGAGGGCTTGAGCAAAAGTGGTAACATAGCCAAACAACGGTTTGCTAGGAAGGGTGACAAAGGTTAGAGGTTCATGGCAATTTGGGAGGCTTTATAAGCAAGTGGTAGGTAACGCTGCATAGCGATAGCATCGAGGCAACTAGCATAGCAATGATAGTAATGAGATCCAAGGTGACGGTCATCTTGCCTGAAATCCCGCTAGGAAGAAGAACGAGTCCATGAACAAGATGAAGCCACGAAGACGAACCAAGCGTAGTCGAACGAATCCGCACGATTGCAACGAAACGGGAACTATCGAGGAGAAGCACATCCGGAAAGAAGCAAACAACATGGTAAACACACAACACATAAACATGACATGATGCTCAACCAGGTATTATGTATGACAAGGCTACATGAAGCTACTCCGGCAAGAGATGATGCATACAAGAACAAAACAAACAAGCAAGTTTAAATGAGGCCGGATACAACATATAACAATTCCGGAAAGACCCCATATGAAAATTAAGAATTTGGTACTGTTCTGAACAAAACATTAAGTTAAAGTGGTTAAACATCAAGTTAAAGATCACCAAAGCAATCTACACGAAATTCTAGTCAAGTTACATATAAAGTTCATTAGATTCGGAGCTACGGCCTAGAAGATAAGAGCAACACAAGATTAACATGGCATCGATGCAAAATGCATTCAAACATCAAGCAAACACCTCAAAACATGGATGCAACATGGTAAACATGAAAACTAAGCAAGTTTTCATATAGAGCACACTCAAAACGGAGCAACGGTTCAACACACACACAATACAAGTTTAAAGAACAAGCTGTCCAAAACAACAACTAGGCATCTTGCAAGCATCAAAACAATATGCTACAGACACTCAACATGAAAACAAAAGGCATGCGCACGATGTACAGGTAAAGCATAACAAAACATGAACACTGAGCTATCTCCAGAAATCAGTAGAACATGCTCAAAAGGACATGGCAAGATTGCAAATAATAACACAGACTTGGCAGAATTTCACTGGACATGGCAGAAATAACATCTGGTTGCAATGTTTAGAGCTGTCAAACAATAAGTTACAGCAAGATATCATGGCAAAAGAAGGCATGGCATGCTAATAATAAAAGCAGTTAACAAAACTCCCTTACTGAGCTAAATCCAAAGATCAACAGAAAATATGGTGGCACCCATGCAAACATGGCAAATGATATGACAGATTCAGACTTGGTGAAATAACAGTACATGGCAGGAACAACAACAAGTAGGCATGTTGGTCAGCTTGTACCACTCACCACAGAGCATTTCATGGCATGTGAAGTCAACCAACAGTAAGATGACATAAATATGAAGCTAAGAATGGCAAGAGAAAGTCCATAGGGTACATAGATCACTAGTTGCTCACATGGCAAAACTGAACTTAATGGTAACAGGCTGACAGCAACATTATTTAGCAAGTTTGGAGCATGATAACAACAAGCTACAACAGGATATAAATGCAAAACAAGGCATGGATGGATAGGGCATAACATGTACAACAAAACATCCTTAGTGAACATCTCCAGAAAACAGCAACATCACGGAGGCTACTTTGCAAGCTTGTGACAATCCACACAAGGCATATCATGAAGAGTGGATTGCACCACAGCAAAGAGGGCACATTTTAGCTCATAAATAATGTAGACATCATGCTCAAAAGAAAATCACACAAAAATATATAAAAATGACAAATGAGCAATTTCTGTTAAACTACAGCAGGCAACATCATATAGCACTTTTGCAACGATTATAAGGGCATCAAGATGGACACAAACAAGAATGGCGTAATGTAACATAATGAAGAGCATCTCATGATGAACATTCTGATATATCATACAACATCATAGGACAAATATGCACAAAGTTACACACTCTACAAGATGCATGAATGATGTGAAATCTCAGGGACTTAGTCAAAATTACCCCACGCGAAAACGGGACAGCACTGTTCCGGATCTTGTTTGACTTGCGGGATCTGGGACGGGAGTGGATGGAGGGATCCAGGTCGAAGGTTGAAGAAGACCATGGCATAAAGCGATGCTTGGGCTCCGGCGATGCGGGGAGATGGCGGGGAGGCGCGGATCCGGACGTGGGAAGTCCATTCCCGGCGACGAGGTGGCCTGGGGAGGCGCGGACGCGGAGATTGAGGCAGCCATGGTGCTCCTGTGAGGGAGACAAGAGAGAAAGAGATGCGTGAGGGAGAGCGAGAATAGACGGGAGGAGGAGAGGCATGAGGCGGCGGGGCACTCATGTCCGGCGAGGTCCGGTCACCGGTGGCGGGGCTGAGCCGGCGAGGTTGCGAGGCAGGTCGGGCAAGGCCCTCGGGTGGAGGCAGTTGCCTCGATCCAGGGGGATCGAGCGCCGCGGGAGGTCGGGGAAGCTCCTGCGGGAGCGGCGGCGTACGGTCTGCAGATGGGCTCGGGCGGGCCTCCCGTGGGCTTCGCGGGCCGCGATGGTGGGAGGATACAGGGCGCGACGTGGCAGGCCGCGAGTGGAGGGGGAGATGGCTGGCGGTAGCGCGGTTGGTCAGGGACACGCCAAGTGGCGACGGAGGAGCGGGCCGGCGCGGAAAACGATGAGGGGTGGCGGCTAGAGGTAGGTGGAGGGCTAGGGGTGCCCAAAAATGGCAAGGGGGCTTCTTAAATAGGCAGGGGTCTAGGGTTAGGGGTTTTGGGGGGTTTTCGGGCCCTCCGATCGTCATCGGACGGCTCTAGTCGAGAGGGGGGTAGGCTGGGCCTAGGGGGTGTTAGTGGGCTGTGTAGAGGGGGTGTGGGCTGAGAAGAGAGAAGAGAAGTGCAGCCCGACAACGGTTTTCGGAGACCGAAAACGTCCGACGTTTGACCGGCAACGACACCGCTATAACTTTAACGATTGGGCTATCAAACGGGCTCCGAATGCGACGAAACTTGACAGGCGCTCTGTCTACACTATAATAAGATCGCACGCCAAGTTTCGACCCATTCCGAGAACATTTTTTGGCCACTTATAAAATAATATTTCGGAGGTACCGCGGGCGCGTGCGAGTGTTTCTGGGCTCGGAACGGACAACGGAAGGAGCGGGAAGACCGAGACGGATGCAAGTTTTGCAAATATGAGGATGCAAAGCATATGATGACATGGAAAAATGCAACACGCAAGCAAATGACATGGCAAGGACGACGAATAACTGGCGGACACCTGGCGCATCGGATCCGGGGCGTTACATCTCTCCTCCACTAACAAGAGATCTTGTCCCGAGATCTTAGGACCGAGACGGGAGAGAAAGTGAATGAGGCGAAACAAGAACGCAAGAGAAGAAGAAAAGAGTCGAGAGCACTCAGGAAGAAGAGCGGAACGATGACTAAGACGAGAATCAAAAACTCAAGGAACAAGATAAGAATGGAATAAGGCTGAAAGAATTTAGGCAGCACTCCGGTTGAACATGAAATGGAATAGAACATGAACTAGAGAAGATGGAATGATACTTGGCGAGAGGAACAACACAATGCCTCCGGAAAACTTGAAAGAGTTGAATGAAAGGAACGACGAAGAAAAAGATATCATCTACCACAATTGAGTCTGAAAGCATCCTTAGAAGGAAGCATTGAACGGAGTTGTTGAGAAAATCAACAACAAAAGAATAAGCTTGTTGTGGCTTATTGAAAACATCACCAAAACTTGAGGTGAAATTACGCCACAAACTAAAATGATTGAAGTAGCTGAGAAGGACGAAGAAACGCAAAACTCCACTTCAAAAGAATACGCAGAATTAATTGCACATCGAGATGCAAGAAGAAAAGATACTAGAACTCCTTGAACAAGAATCTTGATGAACACTTGAAGAATGAATTAAATCATGACGAGCCACCGTGATGAACTCCGGTAACAAAAGAATGACGAGACAAAATTGAAGGATGAAAGGGATAAGATTAAAGCCTTGCGATGATTCCGATGGAGATTCCGACAAGAATAACTCAGAACCGAGAGACTAATCACTACAAGAAATATGTCAACTAGTGACCTTCTCTCAGTGACCCCGGCTGAATTGGTCGTAAATCCACGGCCATTTCGCTTGGAAGGGCTCAAACCCTGAAATTGCCTTACACCAAATGGTCATAAAGCAGACAAGAGTGGTCAACGACCTTCTTTCTACCTGATTACGACCAATATAAATGGTCATGAGGTTGTGAACGTGGATGCATTGGTACTTAAGGTGTCGCTCAAGGTGGGCTTGGGCCTCGGTGGAACGAGGCCACCTTCTTTAAAAAAAAAAACCTGTGTGCCATGTAGGCCTCGGCCCATCCAGGAAGAAATGTGGGATGCCCTCATATTACTCAAAAGAACATATATTCGGCCCAACGAAAATGGGAAAATAACAAGTTTTTCATTAGAATGGGAAAATAATGAACTCCTTCGTGAATCTTGCTATATGGTTTAGCAATTACAAAACTAAACATGTAATTCAAAAAAATGTTAATGTTAATACGTATTTCAAAAAATTTAATCACGTGTTTAAAAAACTATATGTGTGCATTTGAAAATTTTCATGCATATAAAAAATGGTAATCATAAATAATATTAGATATGTATAAAAAAGTTTCATGTGTATGCAAAAATAATCATCAGTACGTATATATGAAAATTTTACAATATATATATGGAAAAGTAGATAACAAAACAAGATTTTCTAAAAATGTTAATCATGTATTTAAATTTTTCTAACCAATATCAACAATGTTTTATATGTATACAAAATGTACAATGTGTAAAAACAAATATAGACATCAAAACCTATGTATAAAAAGATATTTTTTATTGGGAATACATGAAAATATGTTAATCATGTATTTGATAAAAGTTAAACATATATAAACAACATGTACAATGTGTCTTAAAAATGTAGACATGTGTTCAAAATATTAGACATCAAAATATTTATTAAAAATGTTAATGATGTAACTAAAAACCGTTTAATATCTATAAAAAATGTTTCTAGTGTACACAAATTTGTTCATAAAATGTGGTCTAATATTCTTGAAAAATGGAGAATTTTTTTTACAACAAATATTTGTTAGGTTCTTCACAAAAAAACTCATTTTGGGAACTCAAAAAATGGAAAATGAATATGCGGAAATTTGTCTTTTTCACGAGAGGTGGATCAAAAACTTTTTACACGCAACCATTTGGTCAATTGTGCATTAAATGTGGCTTAGTATTTTAGAAATTTGATTTGGTCCAGTTTTGTAACAATTATTTGATAGGTTCTCACGAAAAAACTCATTTTGGACGCTCGAAAAATGAAAAATGATTTTTTCGTCCAAAGAAAATGAAAACTTTCTTAGGCAACATTATTTGCCATTCCAATATGCACCTTTGTGCACAATATGAGATCATATGAACAAACTATTCCATGAATTTGGCCATAAGATTGATCATTTGCATTGAAAGCCGTTGATCTCCACACATGCTAGCTAGTTTCTGAGAACATTTTTTTAATATTGGCCGTATTACAAGTTTATTATTTTTCCTAGTAACTTGGCCACATATAATGACACAATGCGAAGGTTTTCCAATTTTTTGAATTTTTTTGAATTTTTCATGCCTGTTTCAAAATGCGGTCAAAACAGCGGGCATGACCGTTGCTAGCTAGTGGGTGAATCTTGGAAAGATTTTGGTGTTTCTCTGATTAAATAGATACTTTTGTACCTAAAAATGATTTTTGGTAAAAATAAATAGCAAACTATAAGGCAGCTACAGTTCAAATTTGACCCATTTTCTACTAAATCGGCGGAAATTTGTCTTTCTCACGAGAGGTAGATAAAACTTTTGACACATAACCATTTTGTCAATTGTGCATTAAATATGGACTAATATTTTAGAAAATTGATTTGGTCCAATTTTGCAACAAATATATGGTAGATCCTTCACAAAAAAACTCATTTTGGGCATTCAAAAAATGGAAAATGAATTTTTCGTCCAAAGAAAATGAAACCCGCTTAGGCAACATTGTTTGCCATTCCAAGATGTACCGTTGTGCACAATATGAGATCATTTGAAAAAACTATGCAATGAATGTGGCCATAAGATTGATCATTTGGCTTGAAAGCCATGAATCTTCACACATGATAGCTCATTTCTGAGAACATTTTTTTAAAAGGTTTGCCGTATTACAAGTTTATTATTTTTATGGTAACTTGGTCACATATAATGACACAATGCGGAGGTTTCCCAATTTTTTGAATTTTTTGCACAATATGGTTGAATCTTGAATTTTTTTGGTGTTTCTCTGATTAAATAGATACTTTTGTAGCTAGAAATGATTTTTTGAAAAAATAAATAGAAAATTATGAGGCAGCCATAGTTCAAATTTGACCCGCTTCATACTGAAACGACAGAAATTTGTCTTTTTCACGAGAGATTGATCAAAATTTTTGACACCCAACCATTTGGTCAATTGTGCATTAAACATGGCCTAGTATTTTAGAAAATTGATTTGGTACAATTTTACAACAACTATTTGGTAGGTCCTTCACAAAAAAACCTCTTTTCGGGCACTCGAAAAATGGAAAATGAATTTTCCGTGCAAAGAAAATGAAAACTCCCTTAGGCAACATTGTTTGGAATTCCAAGATCCACCCTTATGCACAATATGAGATCATTTGAACAAACTATGCCATGAATGTGGCCATAAGATTGATCATTTGGCTTGAAAGCCATAAATCTTCACGCATGATAGCTCATTTCTGAGAACACTTTTTTAAAATAATTGTCGTATTACCAGTTTATTCTTTTTCCTGAAAACTTGGTCACATATGATGACACAATGCGAAGGTTTTCCATTTTTTTTCATTTTTATGCCCGTTTTAAAAAGCGGTCGAAACGGCGGGCTTGACCATTCATAGCTAGTTGTTGAATCTTGGAAACCTTTTCATGTTTCTCTGATTAAATAAATAATTTTGTACCTAAAAATGATTTTTGGGAAAAATAAATAGCAAACTATGAGGCAACTGCAGATTAAATTTGACCCGCTTCCTATTGAATCGGCGGATATTTGTTTAAATGAACAAAAATAGCTAGAAGGATCGGAGATGCATACAAATTGGTGATCATCCATAAAATGTGGTCTAAACTAAGTGAAAATTTTAGTGATGCCATTTGCAAAATAATTTTGCTAGTTGCTTCACAAAACCCCCTGTTTTTAGCACTAAGAGATAATTTAAATAAATACCTCATGTTTTGAACCAATCAGGAAGCAGCCCACGGATCACCCCCTGTAGTCGATCTCAGCCGTCCACACTCACCCTCAGTCCCTCGATCCAGTGTCTCTCGCTCACCTCCCACCTCTCGTCCCTCTTCCACCAACCCTCCCTCTCTCCCTCCCCGATCAAGATCGCCGACGCCTCCCCCTCTCTCTCTCCCCGATCCAGATCGGCCGCCTCTCCTCCCTTCCTTCTGCCGCTTCCCTATCTCTCTTCCCGTCGCCGGCGGCGGCGCCCTCCTTCCCTCACGCTGCACCCAAACCTCCCTCCCGCTCCCAGCTTTTCTTCCTCCTCCGCCGCCTCTAGGGTTTCTCTCCCCGATCCCCAATCCCCTAGCGCTCCACTCCTTCCTTGCCGCCGCCACCTCCGGTGCCCGATCCTGGCGACCTCAGGCGGGAATCGAAGACCCCTGTCCGGCGAGATCCGGCGAGATCCGGCACGCGCCCGAGCCCGAGCGATGAGGTGGCCCAGCTCGTGCACGGGGATGCAGCGGGGGACCCGACGGTGGTCACTGTCAGCTGCCCGGACAAGACCGGCCTGGGCTGCGACCTCTGCCGCCTCGTCATCCTCTTCGGCCTCAACGTCCACAAGGGCGACATGAGCACCGACGGCCGCTGGTGCTACATCGTGCTCGGGGTCGCCGCCTCGCGCCGGGGCCGGGCCATGGACTGGGACGTCCTCAAGGAGCGGCTGGTGGAGCTTCGTCTGCACCGCGCTGGAGCAGACCCGCCTCCGCACCGCCCTCACGCCCCACCCCTCGCAGGTTGGTTCATGTCCTACTACTTCCCTTTGCTCGCCTTGCCGAGCTCCCTGCTCCTGTTTCCTTGCCACCTTGCAATGTCCTAGCTCGGTACACGCTGCGCTGGCGAGCATGCTCTGTCTGCTCGAGGTGACTAGCAAAGCCATAACTGCATACTGGTGTCCATGCTAGCCCAGCCCGTTAGGCAGGTATCCACGAATTCAGATGCGTCTGCTAACTGAAAATTTAGTATAAAACAGAGGAGCAAAACCAGTACTGTTGTGGTGTCGCACTAGTGGCAGCTGAATTTCGGTGCAATATTCAGGTCTTTGTCTGAAGCACGAGCCTCATTTCATTTCTTCAGATATATAATCAATGGTTGACTACTTAAGGCTTGGAGTGAGGGTCAGTCTCCGAGTCTGGTATAGTGGTATAGGCATTTTTTATGCAATTGTCCATCTAGAACATCATAAAGTGTAGGTCTCCTGTGATATCAGCTGACGCCAGCACATTTGTCATTCACAGAAGATGATTTTGTCCTGTGTCATGCTTCCAGGAAAAGTTCAGGCTCATACGAGCCAACGACGATGCGACTCTTTTGGATGCTCTCTCCTTCAGCGCTCGTAAAATTAGACTGCTTCGCAGCTTGACGGTTGAGAAGAAAAACTATGTTCAGGTACTTCATCTCCAAGTCCAAAGTTTCCTTGACCAAAACCCACCAACAATTATCCCAAAAGGCTATGAACTGAAATATAGGTTTACATGTGAAGCTGCTTATATCTGAATGTTACAGCTGCATTACAGCTGCAGTTTGTTCTGTAAAAATAGTTGCTAGCTCTTTCTGTGACCCATCTTTATTTCTTTGTTCTGTTTGGATGGAGCAGGAGCCCTCTTTGGTCGACATGCATGAGGAGGAGGAAATTGTCTCCCCACACAAGGTTCATCCCTCTCGACTTTACTGTGATGTTTTTTCTATCACTGCTATGTTGTAGCCTAGTTTCTGGTGTGGCCCTTAAACCAAGCTCATATCATATTTGCACCTGTATGATGTGTGTGTGCTTGATGCTCACGTACTAAGTAAGGTTGGTGGTTGTTTTGTGACTGAATCGTGTTTCAGTTTGATACCACTATGCTTTCTCTTGTCAAATTCGTCCCTGACTAGTATAGTTAGTACTATTGCAGCAGGTTGATTGATTGAGGGAAAACTCTTGCCTCTGCTTAACATATCTAAAATCTAGTCAAATTCCTCAACAACATATTTGTTTTTTACAACAACAATGCATTCAAAAATCTGACCTATCTATATACACACTTTGTGGAAGAAATAGGATATATATGTGCTTCTGTTGCTTCTATATTATATATATACATGTATGTTTAGTTATTCGGCATGCTTCAACATTTTTCTGTTTGATTTGGTGAAGGAGGATGCCTGAGCTGACCAGCAGGACACCCTCGTCCACCCCGGCCACCACACAAGGTCATCCTTCTATTTCTTTCGCTGTTTGTTCATGTGCTACTTGTGTTTCAGTTCCATTGGCTCCTATTGCAAACAAGTCTATACATTAGACTAGCCCAAGTGTTGTAAGTGTTGGGTGTCCTAGATACAGAAATATACCAATTGCAAGTGGGTGCTCGTGTTGTGCATAGTAGCAGATCTGTTTATGTGAGCTATACAATGGCCTATTTCTTCCTAATGATATGAACACTATCTCATGATCGACCAGGTCCCTGCTCTGTTTCTTCTTCTTTTGCATCCTGTATGTATGTATGTGTCTGACGACAAAGTGGTTTCTTCATAATTGATCGAGTCTGACAAAGTTGTTCTGAACATTTCTTGAAACAGGGCGAGGCCGGTGATGTCCGTGCGGTGATGTCCCTAGGGTGGCGCCACTGTGCCCGGCGCTTGCCCTGGTCGCCGCGGTGGTGCTTCGGCGGCTTCCCGACCCTCTCCTCGATGTGGTGATGGTCACACCACAGCCGTCGTGTGGCTGAGCCTCTGCTACGGTTACAACCTTCCTCTGGTGAGCTCCTCCCCGTTCCTTCTTCACTGATGTAGCTCCTGCATGGCCTTGGCCATGATTTGGGTTGGATGTGGGGCTCTGCTAGTTGCTGCTAGATGATGTAACCAAGCATCAACTCCTACTGGAGCTCTCTGGTGATAAATTCATGCGGTTCTAGGGTCTGTCAGTAGCTGCCCATGTGCACTTGCTTTATATATGTGCTCCTGTGATGCTCTGGTGGTATGGGGTTGCTCTGGATTTGCTAAGTTGGTTAGGAGCAGTGCTTAATCTGTTGTTTGCTCCTATGTGGCTCTGTTGTTTGCTCCTATGTGGCTCTGTTGGACTCATGCTCTGCTCCTACACCAGCAGCTTTTTTGGTTCTATATACACTAGCAGCAGTAGTTCATGTACATGTAATTGGACTCCCAGGGTGCAGTTCTTGTAAATTCTTCCATGTCTTTCTCTTTTTGATGGTGCTACTACACATGTTAGATTGTTAGCTGTACTTGTTTCCATCACAAATTACTTATCTTCTTGAACATATGCCTGATGCTTGGTGCATGTAGGATGTGCTCCGTGTGGATATTTATGCATTTGTTAAGATTTTTGTAGCACATGCTATGGCCTCAAAGATTGTTTATTTTATTTTCGTTCGTACATGAGCACAGTTTTTTATTGCCGTCAAGGGGTGAATTGATTTGATCGTTAATATGTGGTTGGATGTGATGTTTTGTAGGTTGAAGGCGCTAAGGTGTTGGAGACGCGCGTGTACTTGTTGAGCGTTTTATCTGTAGAGTGTTATACTGTGATTGGTGTAATATTATATGGTTATATTGTGATTGGTGGAATGTAATAAACTTGATTGGTACATCGGTGATTTGGCTGTTATTTGAATATATTTAAAATGTGTTCTCTGATTGGTATATCATTGAGTTACAAGTTGTGAAAAATTAAAACCTGATGTTTGGGACCTAGTGCCTAGAAGAATCTGACAATGTGCATCCAGTTGACTACAATAATTTGAAAATTGAATGTAACAAAAAAAAGAAAACCTGAAAATAAAAAATATATAGAATGTGAAAAGGCTGCACCTCAGAAAGCAAAAAAGGCTGAACCAATGGCCCAAGCCCATGTAGCTAGTAAAAACAACAGGCAAAAATACATTAAAAAGGCCGAATTGTTTGGCTCGGACCATGTAAAACGCCGAATCGGACCGGTTGATTCTTGTGCCACATCAGCTTGCCACGCTGGATGCCTACATGGCCTGAGGAGGTTGCTAGTGACCAAAAATTTGGTCGAAAAACCAACGACCTTTTACATATCACAGAGAAGGTCATTAATTTTAGTTTACGACTGCCAGCTTTTGACCTTCTGTTTTTGGTCACAAAAAGGTCGCAAATGAAAAACTATGACCTTTCAGCGGCCAATAGTGATGGTCACAAGTTGACATATTTCTTGTAGTGAATCATCATGAAAAATCTCCGAAGGAAGGAATTGATCCACTTGATGAAAGAAGAATAAGAATTATGTTATGCTTATCCTTCACCAATTAATTGATGACAAGCGATTTTGCATGCAAATTATTCGCGTCGGAAAAGATTAAGGGGGGAATATAGCGCGAAATTTGGGAAAATCTTCATGATCCACCAGTATGATTGGGAATAACGAATTAATAGATATGATAAGAATGGAAAAGGAATCTCTCAACGAACCACCGTAAGATTTGTCGTGGAATTGTCACGGCAGATGTCCTCGTGCAATGACTTAGTCATGGAGCCATGGCAACTACGAAGCTTAAAGGGGTTAAACGAGACAAAGGACACGAGGATTATACTGGTTCGGCCCCTTACGGTGAAGGTAAAAGCCTACTCCAGTTGAGGTTGGATTATTTAGGGTTTCGATGACCAGGGAGCTAAACCGCTGCGCCTAGTTATCGATCTAATCTTACTTGTCCTGAACCGCCGCTGGGTCATCCCTTTATATAGAGAGGTTAACGCCCAGCGGCTCTCAGAGACCCGGCCGGTTTATAAACAGTGTCCGGCTTGGACTC
Source organism: Triticum aestivum (assembly GCF_018294505.1). Taxonomy (NCBI): domain Eukaryota; kingdom Viridiplantae; phylum Streptophyta; class Magnoliopsida; order Poales; family Poaceae; genus Triticum; species Triticum aestivum. The sequence continues at coordinate 431,769,705 of NC_057796.1, read as the reverse complement.
TTAACTATTCTTGCCTTACACTATAAGTCATGCCTTAACGGCGGGTTATCACTACGGGCCTTAAGCCGCCTCTAGGCCTTAGGCCCATTATTGAACCGCCATCCTCAAGCTTGATATTGGGCTTCACGTGATGATCGTCATGACATAACCCGGCCCTTTCCGGGCGGGTGACTCCAGTAGTTATATCCCCAACATTAGGCCCCAGATTGACATGAACCGGTTCAAATCAATCTTCAATACCTTAATAAAAAATCTTCTGGCTTCTGTCTGCACAAAGGGTATAACCCGCCATGACGTCATCTTCTGGATTCTTTGTAACCCGTCGTGATGTCATCTTCTGGATTCTTGTAACCCGCCGTGACGTCATCCGCCATTAATGCACGTTCTGCCCAACGTATCTCAACGGATCCTTATCTTAATAATTGTCTCGAAAATCGAGGCGTCTCCGCAGCTGGATAACCACGTCTTCAGCCTCCTCGTTTCTCGCGGCCATTCATCAGCCGTCCCTTATAAGTAGGCCCGATCCTCAGGTCTTCGTCACTCTTCCCTTTCCATCATCTTCCTCCTCTCGACACCTCAGAACCCGAGCTCCGCCGCCGCCGCCGCGCATCCCGTCTGCACCGACCAAGGCCGCTGCATCGACCTGTCTTGACCAGAAAACCGCGGCGCACCTCCGCTGCTCATCAGCACCAGTAAGTCCTCGTCGTCCCATATACTAGATCCGCATTAGGGTTCGCGAGTTCTTCTGTGTTCTTCGTGCTTCCTCGCGATTCCTTCGCAGTTCTTCCACAACGACCCCTTTTGATCCAAGAATAGTGCATAACTTCGGCGGTAGCCGTTTCACGCCCATTTTCAATACTAGCAGACCCCTTTTGCTTGCAAAAGACCTCATTTAGAGCTTATGAACTTCTCCGTATCAGTTTTTAGGTCTAGGAATTTTTCCTTTTCTGGACGATCGTTTGATCCAAAATAATCCCTGTAATCTGTGAAACTTGTTTGTGCAACACTTAGGCAAAAACTGCATCTGTTAGCCATGGCGGGTCATATCGCCGGCTTAAAAGAGGCCATGCTTTGTGAAATTTCCGGATCATTCATAATAGAGCTAAATAACTTAATTGCTCATGATATCCACGGCGGCTTAAATAACCTGACACAATTAGCCATATATCATTAGGCCCTTTCATAAGCCGCCATCTTGAATACTGAACTGAAATTTTCCTCTGGCTTAAATTTGAACCGAAAACTCTATTTTGTCATAGGCTTCCATCTTTTACAATGCCGCCTAAGGCTCCCAAAGCACCCATCACATGCAACTGGGTTAGATCCAACGTCACCGACAGCATCTAAGCTGATTTCGTGAAAACGGGTTACCTGCCAAAGAAAGAGGTCATGTCCTATCGTGCTCCTGACCCGTCAGAAGAGAGGCCTCAACCCAAGGATGGGGAAGTTGTCATATTTACTGATCACATGAACCGGGGCTTTGCTCCTCCCGGCTCAAAATTCTTCAGAGATGTTCTGCACTTCTTTGATCTGCGACCTCAAGACATCGGACCCAATTCCGTGTCAAACATCTGCAACTTCCAAGTGTTCTGTGAGGTATACCTCGGAGAAGAACCCAGCCTGCTGCTCTTTAGGGAGTTATTTTACCTGAACCGCCAGAATGAATGTGCCAACGGGCCTAGCTTGGAACTCGGTGGAATTTCCACCCGAAAGATTGGAACCAAACATGGTTCTACTGCCAGGACACTTCTCCGGCTGACGAGAACCCTCTGCCCGGCTTTCGCGCCCTGCGTCTGCAGTCAAATCACCCCTTGACAGACAAATTATCTCAAGCTGAACGTCAACTACTTACTCCCACCATCAAAAAAATCAAAGCTCTTCTGTGGAACGGCTTAAATGGTATTGATCTGGTCCGGGTCTGGGTTGCCTGGCGGGTGATTCCTTTAAGCCGCCGCCCCGGCTTGATGTGAGATTACACGGGCCAGAAGGATGATCCTCTTCGACACAGTCCAGATGACTTACCTGAGGACGTCATTGATGATACAACTAAGTCGCTTCTGAACAAGAGCCTGGCAGATTGCGGGAGAGTGGGCTTAAGCCCTTTCTGCAAGACTAACCCGGCTCCAGCAGTAAAACATTGACCTGAATACTTCTCCTTCCATTTTAACGATTTTGTCTTAACTCACTAACCTTTGTTGTATTTTACAGGCTAATGATAAATTCTGGAAGGTCAAGTATGACCACGAAGCTGCCAAGGAAGCCAGAAATGTTAAGAAAGCCGCCAGGAAAGCCGCTCCCCGTAAGAAGGGGAGTAAACCTAGCGCCTCGGACCTGCTTCGTCTGGAAGACACCTCCGAGTCAGAGGTAGCTCTTGACTCTTTAGGCTCCTTTTTTAACCATCTTATTGACACGGATTATCAGCAGGAGGACACCGGAACGAGTCATGAAGTGAATGAAGAGGTAACTATAATTTCCTCCGACTCCGAGCCTTTGCCGAGACGGAAAGTCCAAAGAGTAACCCGGAAAGTAAGATTTTCACATCCTTTAGCTTATCAAGATCCTCAATTTCTTTTGAAGCGTCAGATTTATGAAAGTCGGAGGCAAACCCGGACCAACAAAGATGTAGACCTCTCCTCCGGCTTACCCGAAGCATCAAGGAAGCGCCGGACTGAGGTTATCTCCGACTTATATTCTTTGTATCCTTTGGCGGGCGCCCCTCGTCAACCCCTTAATTCTTCTGACTCAAACTACCAGGGAACTTCGCCTTCCTCCGGCGACTCAATGCAGTCTAGCTTGCCGGCTTTCAAAACCGCTCCCGGGTAATGATGATCAGTTGATTTTGCGCTTATCTTACTCATGTTTTTGCACTAACCCTTTGACTTGCAGTGTACAAGTGAAGCCCAGCAAGAGGGCGAAGAAAAATAAGCCGGCTAAAGAGCCGGTCCTGGCTGAGCCGGAACTCAGAATGGCTGCTCCTAATGTCTCTGCTGACGAGTCACCGGCTGTACCATCTCCTGATGCCACCGCTGCTCCAACTGTTGAACAAGCTATAGAAGGTTCTGATAACCCGGAGATCCCCAGCCCGACTCATCCAGATGATCCGGACGTTGAGATCACCCGGATTGAGTTTGTCGAACCGGGACAACTTACCGTGCTGGCCAAGTGCTCTGCCAAGGAAGAACTTCTGGAGCGCCGCCGGGCGAAATTGAACATCACTGATTATGCTCATCTGAGCATTGAAGATATTGTCTCTGGCTATGTAAATCAAGTGCACAACAGCCGGGATCTGGAGATTGACATGGTGAAACAAATACAGCAAAAATCTGAGGTATAACTCTCTTTCTTACTTCATAGTTATACTTACCAAGCCAGCCCCAAGTCTATTACTTATAATAAAATATGTTGTAGACTTAATACCCGCTTAGTAATCACTGCAAGAAAACCGGCTTACCTGGTAGCACTCAAGGTCCGATTTAATCAGCATATCTGAATCGGTCCTTACCTTGTTTTAATCAAGTAGTTGAACAACAATATGCATTAGCCCCCAAGTGCCAAGTACCTGTGCTTGCAAAGTGCTTGGGACTTATTTGCATGAACCACCACTGTAAATAGAGCTCTTCGGCATACATTAGCCCCCAAGTGCCAAGTGTCTTTGCTTGCAAAGTGCTTGGGACTTAATGTTGTATTATAATCACCCTAACTGTGACCCGGAATTTAAACAGGCCGCCGTCAAGCAATTTGAATCGAAGATCTCTGATTTAAAGAACCGCCTGAAGACTCAAGAAAATGAAACCCAAAAGGCCAACTCCAAATTTGAAATCAGTGTATCTGCTCAAGAGAAACTGAAGAAGAAATTTGAAGCAGAAAGAAAAGCCTGGGCGGATGAAAAGGCGGCTTTGCTCAGCCGGGCCGAACAAGCGGAGGCCACTCTTGCTGGAACAGCTGCCGAGCTATCCGGCTTAAAACACCATGTTTCTCAGATGGTCTCCGCAATCTTTGGTAAGCTACTCGAAGTGCTTTAGCTAGTTTACATCTTTTCCAAAGAGCATCTCAATTGTCATCAGCTTACCTGTCTTTACAATGAATGTTGGAAATATGCCCTAGAGGCAATAATAAATTGGTTATTATTATATTTCCTTGTTCATGATAATCGTTTATTATCCATGCTAGAATTGTATTTATAGGAAACTCAGATACATGTGTGGATACATAGACAACACCATGTCCCTAGTAAGCCTCTAGTTGACTAGCTCGTTGATCAATAGATGGTTACGGTTTCCTGACCATGGACATTGGATGTCGTTGATAACGGGATCACATCATTAGGAGAATGATGTGATGGACAAGACCCAATCCTAAGCCTAGCACAAGATCGTGTAGTTCGTTTGCTAAGAGCTTTTCTAATGTCAAGTATCATTTCCTTAGACCATGAGATTGTGCAACTCCCGGATACCGTAGGAATCCTTTGGGTGTACCAAACGTCACAACGTAACTGGGTGGCTATAAAGGTGCACTACAGGTATCTCCGAAAGTGTCTGTTGGGTTGGCACGAATCGAGACTGGGATTTGTCACTCCGTGTAAACGGAGAGGTATCTCTGGGCCCACTCGGTAGGACATCATCATAATGTGCACAATGTGACCAAGGAGTTGATCACGGGATAATGTGTTACGGAACGAGTAAAGATACTTGCCGGTAACGAGATTGAACAAGGTATCGGGATACCGACGATCGAATCTCGGGCAAGTAACATACCGATTGACAAAGGGAATTGAATACGGGATTGATTGAATCCCCGACATCGTGGTTCATCCGATGAGATCATCGTGGAACATGTGGGAGCCAACATGGGTATCCAGATCCCGCTGGTTGTTATTGACCGGAGAACGTCTCGGTCATGTCTGCATGGTTCCCGAACCCGTAGGGTCTACACACTTAAGGTTCGATGACGCTAGGGTTATAGGGAATAGATATACGTGGTTACCGAATGTTTTTCGGAGTCCCGGATGAGATCCCGGACGTCACGAGGAGTTCCGGAATGGTCCGGAGGTAAAGATTTATATATGGGAAGTCCTGTTTTGGTCACCGGAAAAGTTTCGGGTGCTATCGGTAACGTACCGGGACCACCGGGAGGGTCCCGGGGGTCCACCAGGTGGGGCCACCGGCCCCAGAGGGCTGCGTGGGCCAAGTGTGGGAAGGGACCAGCCCCTAGGTGGGCTGGTGCGCCTCCCACAAGGGGCCCAGGGCGCAGGAAGGGGGGAAGGGGGAAACCCTAGGCTCAGATGGGCCTAAGGCCCACCTAGTGGTGCGCCCCCTCTCTCCCCCCTTGGCCGCCCCCAAGTCCCATCTAGGGCTGGCCGCACCCCTTGGGGGGGAACCCTAGATGGGGGCGCAGCCCCTCCCCCTCCCCTATATATAGTGGGGGTTTTGGGGCTGCCATAGAGACGAGACTTCCTCTCTCTTGGCGCAACCCTACCCCTCTCCCTCCTCCTCTCCCGTAGTGCTTGGCGAAGCCCTGCTGCAGTACCGCGCTCCTCCACCACCACCACGCCGTCGTGCTGCTGCTGGACGGAGTCTTCCCCAACCTCTCCCTCTCTCCTTGCTGGATCAAGGCGTGGGAGACGTCACCGGGATGCACGTGTGTTGAACGCGGAGGCGCCGTGGTTCGGCGCTTAGATCGGAATCAACCGCGATCTGAATCGCTACGAGTATGACTCCTTCATCCGCGGTCTTGCAACGCTTCCGCATCACGATCTACAATGGTATGTAGATGCACTCCCCTTCCCCTCGTTGCTAGATTACTCCATAGATTGATCTTGGTGATGCGTAGAAAATTTTGAATTTCTGCTACGTTCCCCAACAGTGGCATCATGAGCTAGGTCTATGCGTAGTTTCTATGCACGAGTAGAACACAAAGTAGTTGTGGGTGTCGATTTTGTCAATTTACTTGCCGTTACTAGTCTTATCTTGATTCGGCGGCATCGTGGGATGAAGCGGCCCGGACCGACCTTACACGTACACTTACGTGAGACAGGTTCCACCGACTGACATGCACTAGTTGCATAAGGTGGCTAGCGGGTGTCTGTCTCTCCCACTTTAGTCGGATCGGATTCGATGAAAAGGGTCCTTATGAAGGGTAAATAGAAATTGGCATATCACGTTGTGGCTTTTGCGTAGGTAAGAAACGTTCTTGCTAGAATCCCGTAGCAGCCACGTAAAACATGCAACAACAATTAGAAGGACGTCTAACTTGTTTTTGCAGGGTATGATATGTGATGTGATATGGCCAAAAGGATGTGATGAATGATATATGTGATGTATGAGATTGATCATGTTCTTGTAATAGGAATCACGACTTGCATGTCGATGAGTATGACAACCGGCAGGAGCCATAGGAGTTGTCTTAATTTATTGTGTGACCTGCGTGTCAATGAAAACGCCATGTAATTACTTTACTTTATTGCTAACCGTTAGCCATAGTAGTAGAAGTAATGATTGGCGAGACAACTTCATGAAGACACGATGATGGAGATCATGATGATGGAGATCATGGTGTCATGCCGGTGACGAAGGTGATCATGCCGCGCCTCAAAGATGGAGATCAAAGGCGCAAGATGATATTGGCCATATCACGTCACTTTATGATTTGCATGTGATGTTTGTCATGTTTACATCTTATTTGCTTAGAACGACGGTAGCATAAATAAGATGATCCCTCACTAAAATTTCAAGAGACGTGTTCCCCCTAACTGTGCACCGTTGCGAAGGTTTGTTGTTTCGAAGCACCACGTGATGATCGGGTGTCATAGATTCTAACGTTCGAATACAACGGGTGTTGACGAGCCTAGCATGTACAGACATGGCCTCGGAACACATGCGAAACACTTAGGTTGACTTGACGAGCCTAGCATGTACAGACATGGCCTCGGAACACAAGAGACCGAAAGGTCGAACATGAGTCATATAGCAGATACAATCAACATGGAGATGTTCACCGATGATGACTAGTCCGTCTCACGTGATGATCGGACACGGCCTAGTTTGACTCGGATCATGTATCACTTAGATGACTAGAGGGATGTCTATCTGAGTGGGAGTTCATTAAATAATCAGATGAACTTAATTATCATGAACATAGTCAAAAGGTCTTTGCAAATTATGTCATAGCTTACGCTTTAGTTCTACTGTTTAAGATATGTTCCTAGAGAAAATTTAGTTGAAAGTTAATAGTAGCAATTATGCGGACTGGGTCCGTAAACTGAGGATTGCCCTCATTGCTGCACAGAAGGCTTATGTCCTTAATGCACCGCTCAGTATGCTGAACCTCAGCATCATCTGTAGATGTTGCGAAACATCTGACATACACGTTTTGATGACTACGTGATAGTTCAGTGCGTAATGCTAACGGTTTAGAATTGTGGCACCAAAGACGTTTTGAAACGTCGCAGAACATATGAGATGTTCCGAAGACTGAAATTGGGATTTCAGACTAGTGCCCACGTCAAGAGGTATGAGACCTCTAACAAGTTTCTTAAGCCTGCAGACTAAGGGAGAAAAGCTCAATCGTTGAGCATGTCCTCAGATTGTCTGAGTACCACAATCGCTTGAATCGAGTGGGAGTTAATCTTCCAGATGAGATAGTGATGGTTCTCCATAGTCACTGCCACCAAGCTATTAGAGCTTCGTGATGAACTATAACATATCAGGGATAGACATGATGATCCTTGAGCAACTCGCGATGTTTGACACCGCGAAAGTAGAAATCAAGAAGGAGCATCAATTGTTGATGGTTAGTAAAACCACTAGTTTCTAGAAGGGCAAGGGCAAAAGGGATACTTCATGAAACAGCAAATCATTTGCTGCTCTAGTGAAGAATCCCAAGGTTGAACCCAAACCCGAGACTAAGTGCTTCTGTAATGAGGGAAACGGTCACTGAAGCAAAACTGCCCTAGATACTTGGTAGATGAGAAGGCAGGCAAGGTCGACAGAAGTATATTGGATATACATTATATGAATGTGTACTTTACTAGTACTCCTAGCAGCACCAGGGTATTAGATACCGGTTCGGTTGCTAAGTGTTAGTAACTCGAAATAAAAGCTGCGGAATAAACGGAGACTAGCTAAAGGTGAGATGACGATATGTGTTGGAAGTGTTTCCAAGGTTGATGTGATCAAGCATCGCATGCTCCCTCTACCATCGAGATTGGTGTTAAACCTAAATAATTGTTATTTGGTGTTTGCGTTGAGCACAAACATGATTGGATTATGTTTATCGCAATACGGTTATTCATTTAAGGAGAATAATGGTTACTCTGTTTATTTGAATAATACCTTCAATGGTCTTGCACCTAAAATGAATCTCGATCCCAGTGATGCACATGTTCGTGCCAAAAGATATAAAATAGTAATGATAGTACCACATACTTGTGGCACTGCCATTTGAGTCATATTGGTATAGAACGCATGAAGACGCTCCATGTAGATGGATCTTTGGACTCACTCGTTTTTGAAAAGATTGAGACATGCAAACCATGTCTATTGGTATATATGCATGAAGAAACTCCATGCAGATGAATCGTTTGGACTCACTTGATTTTGAATCACTTGAGACATGCAAATCATACCACATGGGCAAAATGACTGAAAGGCCTCGTTTTCAGTAAGATGGAACAAGAGAGCAACTTGTTGGAAGTAATAAATTTGATGTGTGCAGTCCAATGAGTGCTGAGGCACGCAGTGGATATCGATATGTTCTTACTTCACAGATGATTTGAGTAGATTCTAAGAATGTTTACTTGATGAAACACAAGTCTGAATTATTGAAAGGTTCAAGTAATTTCAGAGTGAAGTTGAAGATCGTCGTGACAAGAGGATAAAATGTCTATGATATGATCATAGAGATATCTGAGTTACGAGTTTGGCACACAATTAAGACATTGTGGAAAGTGTTTCACAATTAATACTGCCTGGAACACCACAGTGTGATGATGTGTCCGAACATCATAACTGCACCCTATTGGATATGGTGCATACCATGATGTCTCTTATCGAATTACCACTATCGTTTATGGGTTAGGCATTAGAGACAACCGCATTCACTTTAAAAAGGGGCACCACGCAATTCCGTTGAGACTACACCGTTTAGAGAAACCTAAGTTGTCGTTTCTTAAAAGTTTGGGGGCTCCGATGCTTATGTGAAAAGGTTTCAGGCTGATAAGCTCGAACCCAAAGCGGATAAATGCATCTTCATAGAATACCCAAAACAGTTGGGTATACCTCCTATTTCAGATCTGGAAGCAAAAGTAATTGCTTCTAGAAACGAGTCCTTTCTCGAGGAAAAGTTTCTCTCAAAAGAATTGAGTGGGAGGATGGTAGAGACTTGATGAGGTTATTGAACCATCACTTCAACTAGTGTGTAGCAGGGCACAAGAAGTTGTTCCTGTGGCACCTACACCAATTGAAGTGGAAGCTTATGATAGTGATCATGAAACTTCAGATCAAGTCACTACCAAACCTCGTAGGACGACGAGGATGCGTACTACTTCAGAATAGTACGTGATCCTGTCTTGGAAGTCATGTTGCTAGACAACAATGAACCTACGAGCTATGGAGAAGCGATGGTGGGCCCGGATTCCGACGAATGGCTTGAGGCCATGAAATCCGAGAGAGGATCCATGTATAAAAGCAAAGTATAGACTTTGGAAGAAATACTTGATAGTCGTAAGGCTGTTGGGTGCAGATGGATTTTAAAAGGAAGACAAACAATGATGGTAAGTGTCACCATTAAGAAAGCTCGGCTTGTCGTTAAGATGTTTTCCGACAAGTTCAAGGAGTTGACTACGATGAGACTTTCTCACTCATAGTGATGCTAAGAGTCTGTTGGAATTATATTAGCAGTTACTGCATTATTTATGAAATCTTGCAGATAGGATGTCAAAACATTGTTTCCTCGACGATTTTCTTGAGGAAAGGTTGTATGTGATACAACCAGAAGGTTTTGTCAATCCTGAAAGATGCTAACAAGTATGCAAAGCTCCAGCAATCCTTCTAAGGACTGGAGTAAGCATCTCGGAGTTGGAATGTACGCTTTGATGAGATGATCAAAGATTTTGGGTTTATACAAAGTTTATGAGAAACTTGTATTTCCAAAGAAGGGAGTGGGAGCACTATAGAATTTCTGATGAGTATATGATGTTGACATATTGTTGATCAGAGATGATGCAGAATTTCTGGAAAGCATACAGGGTTATTTGAAAAGTGTTTTTCAATGGAAAACCTGGATTAAGCTACTTGAACATTGAGCATCAAGATCTGTAAGGATAGATAAAAAATGCTTAATAGTACTTTCAAATGAATACATACCGTGACAAGTTTTTGAAGGAGTTCAAAATAGATCAGCAAAGAAGGAGTTCTTGGCTGTGTTACAAAGTGTGAGTATTGAGTAAGACTCAAGACCTGACCACAGCAGAGGAGAGAGAAAGGACGAAGGTCGTCCCCTATGCTTTAGACGTAGGCTCTACAGTATGTTATGTTGTGTATCGCGCATGAAGTGTGCCTTGCCATGAGTTGGTCAAGGGGTACAATAGTGATCCGGGAATGGATCACATGACATCGGTCGAACTTATCCTTAGTATCTAGTGGACTAACGAATTTTCTCGATTATGGAGGTGAAAAGGAGTTCGTCGTAAAGGGTTACGTCGATGCGAACTTTGACACTAATCCGGATGACTCTGAGTAGTAAACCGGATTCGTATAGTAGAGCAGTTATTTGAAATGGCTCCAAGTAGCGCGTGGTAGCATCCACAAGATGACATAGATATTCGTAAAGCACACACAGATCTGAAAGGTTCAGACCCGTTGACTAATAACCTCTCTCACAAGCATTACATGATCAAACCAGAACTCATTGAGTGTTAATCACATAGTGATGTGAACTAGATCGTTGACTCTAGTAAACTCTTTGGATGTTGGTCACATGGTGATGTGACCTGTGAGTGTTAATCACATGGTGATGTGAACTAGATTATTGACTCTAGTGCAAGTGGGAGACTGTTGGAAATATGCCCTAGAGGCAATAATAAATTGGTTATTTTTATATTTCCTTGTTCATGATAATCATTTATTATCCATGCTAGAATTGTATTGATAGGAAACTCAGATACATGTGTGGATACATAGACAACACCATGTCCCTAGTAAGCCTCTAGTTGACTAGCTCGTTTATCAATAGATGGTTACGGTTTCCTGACCATGGACATTGGATGTCGTTGATAACAGGATCACATCATTAGGAGAATGATGTGATGGACAAGACCCAATCCTAACCCTAGCACAAGATCGTGTAGTTCGTTTGCTAAGAGCTTTTCTAATGTCAAGTATCATTTCCTTAGACCATGAGATTGTGCAACTCCCGGATACCGTAGGAATCCTTTGGGTGTACCAAACGTCACAACGTAAATGGGTGGCTATAAAGGTGCACTACAGGCATCTCCGAAAGTGTCTGTTGGGTTGGCACGAATCGAGACTGGGATTTGTCACTCCGTGTAAACGGAGAGGTATCTCTGGGCCCACTCGGTAGGACATCATCATAATGTGCACAATGTGACCAAGGAGTTGATCACGGGATGATGTGTTATGGAACGAGTAAAGAGACTTGCCGGTAACGAGATTGAACAAGGTATCGGGATACCGATGATCGAATCTCGGGCAAGTAACATACCGATTGACAAAGGGAATTGAATACGGGATTGATTGAATCCCCGACATCGTGGTTCATCCGATGAGATCATCGTGGAACATGTGGGAGCCAACATGGGTATCCAGATCCCGCTGTTGGTTATTGACCGGAGAACGTCTCGGTCATGTCTGCATGGTTCCCGAACCCGTAGGGTCTACACACTTAAGGTTCGATGACGCTAGGGTTATAGGGAATAGATATACGTGGTTACCGAATGTTGTTCGGAGTCCCGGATGAGATCCCGGACGTCACAAGGAGTTCCGAAATGGTCCGGAGGTAAAGATTTATATATGGGAAGTCCTGTTTTGGTCACCGGAAAAGTTTCGGGTGCTATCGGTAACGTACCGGGACCACTGGGAGGGTCCCGGGGGTCCACCAGGTGGGGCCACTGGCCCCAGAGGGCTGCGTGGGCCAAGTGTGGGAAGGGACCAGTTCCTAGGTGGGCTGGTGCGCCTCCCACAAGGGGCCCAGGGCGCAGGAAGGGGGGGGGGATGGGGGAAACCCTAGGCTCAGATGGGCCTAAGGCCCACCTAGTGGTGCGCCCCCTCTCTCCCCCCTTGGCCGCCCCCCAAGTCCCATCTAGGGCTGGCCGCACCCCTTGGGGGGAACCCTAGATGGGGGCGTAGCCCCTCCCCCTCCCCTATATATAGTGGGGGTTTTGGGGCTGCCATAGAGACGAGACTTCCTCTCTCTTGGCGCAGCCCTACCCCTCTCCCTCCTCCTCTCCCGTAGTGCTTGGCGAAGCCCTGCTAGAGTACCACGCTCCTCCACCACCACCACGCCGTCGTGCTGCTGCTGGACGGAGTCTTCCCCAACCTCTCCCTCTCTCCTTGCTGGATCAAGGCGTGGGAGACGTCACCGGGCTGCACGTGTGTTGAACGCGGAGGCGCCGTGGTTCGACGCTTAGATCGGAATCAACCGCGATCTGAATCGCTACGAGTACGACTCCTTCATCCGCGTTCTTGCAACGCTTCTGCATCGCGATCTACAATGGTATGTAGATGCACTCCCCTTACCCTCGTTGCTAGATTACTCCATAGATTGATCTTGGTGATGCGTAGAAAATTTTGAATTTCTGCTACGTTCCCCAACAATGCAGGCCCCAGGAGTTCTAATCTTAATCAAAATGTGCTGACAAAATTGAAGGCGGTTTATACCTTGGTAGAGCAACTTTACACCGGGTCACAACGTGCCTTAGCCGTTGTGGCTCCGTCAAATGAAGTTCCCACTCACTTGGCGGATGTACTCAGGCGGCTTGCCGTACTTCCTCAACGCTTCCAAGAATTGAGACGGGCTTCTGCAAGAGCCGGAGCTATAGCCGCTCTGAGCCGGGCCAAGGCGTTTCTACCGGAGCTAGACCCGGCCGACATCGCCCTTGGGTATCCCAGCTTGAAGGAAGACGGCACCCCCTTTGACCAGAAGGACTTCGCCGCTTGTGTGAAGAGCGTACGCCCTGTGGCCACTTTGATTGGCAATGACACAGATCTTACCAAATATCAATCGGGCTATGACGCGGAGAATCAGAGAATCCCAACACCACGCTATGAAGCAGTCAGCCTGATTCCTCCAACTCGTAAGCATACCTTCGCCCCTGAAGTTGACCCGGCCGGGTTAATTGATGATGAGGCTCAATTTGAAGCCTTGAGTGGCATTGACTGGAAATCATCAACCTTCCAGGTCATGGAAACAGCCGGAGGAGCGAAGAGGGATGACCCGGAAACGTCAGGCCAACAACACCCTTGATCTCGCAGGCGGCTCATGGTTATGTCTTAAAAGACGATGCCTCACCTTTTGGACTCGGGGAGTCATGTAATAGAGTAGGACAAACACTTAATTTTGTCGTGCCATCGCGCACGTGTGTAGCGCTCAACATTGTTTAAGATGCCCTTTTATATTCTTCCGGGTTAAACTTGATCCTCTGTTTTCCTTATGTTTAAAGAGTTGTCTTTAATTGTCCTGCATAGAAAAACAAATCACAAGTCCCTTGGCGGCTTACCGCATGGTGAGTCACACACTTTACATATAACCCGGAATCATAACAAACCGGTTCTCCTTTATATCTTTAAGACAACCATAACAGCATACCTGTGATCCTTCAAGTAAACCTCCGGTTTATGTGATCCGAACAATGAGTAAAGACCCTACTATGTAACATGATGCTTATCATGTGCGATCAACTTTATTGACCAAAGATAAGCCGGTGGAGTAGAAACTACCCTTGAACACTTTATATATAATCAAAAGAACTTGTTTGCAACAAAGAGACTTCAAAAATTTTGAGGCTTCTGATTGGAATACGACTAGAGAACCGTCCCAAAGGAGTTAAGCTAAGATTCGAATACGACCATACAACCCCCAGTGGCTTTGGCGTTGCCGATCAAGAGGGTATCGACAACTATGTTCTCTTTGGTTCGAATACGACCTATGTTTGAACAGGAAGCCCCCAAATGATCTTGAAAGTTGTTTAACGACGCTGATTCGAATACGATCCACGTCGGTTCCCAAAGGGGGTTGAGCTATGATTCAAATATGACCAAGAAACTCCCCAGTGAGCTCGGCAATATGCCAATCAAGTGGGTATCGACAGCTATGTTCTCTTTGGTTCGGATACGACCTATGTTTGAACAGGAAGCCCCCAAGTGATCATATATTTAACGGATAGATTCGAATACGATCATAAGCCGGATCAACCTCCAAGTGATCATGTGATATCATAATGAAAATAACCATGACACATTTACCTTTGGAGGGAAAAAAGGACAGAGGTCCTGCTTTATTATTCATCATAATATATACATGGCTATAGAAATATGTACATTATGAGAGCCGGTGGCTCAGGTGTAATAAGGCCGAAGCTGAGCTATATTCCACGGCCGGCGGGTCTCCTCCTCCGACTTACGTGAATCTTTGTGCTCTCGAATATCGATGAGGTAGTATGACCCGTTGTGCAAGTTCTTGCTGACCACAAAGGGCCCTTCCCAAGGTGGGGATAGCTTGTGTGCATCTGTTTGATCCTGGATGAGCCGGAGCACTAAATCACCTTCCTGAAAGGTCCTGGACTTATCCCGGCGGCTGTGATAGCGGCGCAGGTCTTGTTGGTAAATCACCGAGCGAGCTGCTGCTACATCACGTTGTTCGTCCAACAAGTCAAGAGCATCTTGACGCGCCTGCTCATTATCCGCCTCGACATAAGCCGCCACTCGAGGCGAGTCATGACGGATGTCGCTAGGGAGGACCGCCACAGCTCCGTAAACCATGAAGAAAGGTGTGTAACCCGTAGACCTGTTAGGAGTAGTATTGATGCTCCATAATACAGAAGGTAACTCCTCCACCCAACAACCCGGCGTCCGTTGCAAAGGGACCAAAAGCCGGGGCTTTATGCCCTTCAAGATTTCCTGATTGGCTCTCTCAGCTTGACCATTGGATTGGGGGTGAGCCACTGATGAAACATCAAGCCGAATATGCTCTCGTTGACAAAAATCCGCCATGGCGCCTTTAGATAGATTGGTACCATTGTCAGTTATAATGCTGTGTGGAAAACCAAAGCGAAATATCACCTTTTTCATGAACTGAACCGCGGTGGCTGCGTCACACTTACTAACTGGCTCTGCCTCAACCCACTTCGTGAATTTGTCAACCGCCACCAAAAGGTGGGTCTTCTTATCTTTGGACCTTTTGAAAGGCCCAACCATATCAAGCCCCCAGACTGCAAACGGCCAAGTGATTGGAATCATCCTCAACTCTTGAGCCGACACGTGAGCCCGTCTTGAGAACTTCTGACAACCGTCACATTTACTGACCAAGTCCTCTGCATCAGCATGAGCCGTCAGCCAATAAAAACCATGACGAAAAGCCTTGGCCACAAGGGATTTTGAGCCGGCATGATGGCCACAATCCCCCTCATGAACCTCTCGTAAAATTTCTTGACCCTCCTAAGGGGAAACACAACGCTAAAAAGCTCCAGTGACACTGCGATGATGCAGCTCGCCATTGACAATTATCATTGACTTAGACCGCCGGGTTATTTGTCTGGCCAAAGTTTCATCCTCAAGCAATTCTCCCCGGGTCATGTAAGCCAAGTATGGCACTGTCCAATCTGGGATAACGTGGAGAGCCGTCACCAACTGTGCTTCTGGGTCAGGAACAGCCAAGTCGTCCTCTGTTGGTAACTTGACAGAGGGGTTATGTAGAGTATCCAAGAAAGTATTAGGCGGCACCGGCTTTCGCTGAGAGCCTAACCGGCTTAATGCGTCAGCCGCCTCGTTCTTTCTGCGATCGATGTGCTCTACTTGGTAACCCTGAAAATGTCCAGCAATGGCATCAACTTCGCGGCAATAAGCCGCCATGAGGGGGTCCTTGGAATCCCACTTGCCTGACACTTGTTGGGCCACCAAATCTGAGTCGCCAAAGCACCTTACCCGGCTTAAGCTCATCTCCTTAGCCATCCGAAGACCATGGAGCAAGGCCTCGTACTCAGCTGCATTCTTAGTACAGGGAAACATCAACCGTAGTACATAACAAAACTTGTCACCTCGAGGGGAAGCTAACACAACTCCAGCCCCAGAGCCCTCCGATTGCCTGGATCCGTCGAAGTGAATAGTCCAGTATGTATTATCCGGTTTCTCTTCAGGCACCTGCAACTCTGTCCAATCGTTGATGAAATCCACCAATGCTTGAGATTTGATAGCAGTGCGTGGCACGTACTTTAGACCATGAGGCCCGAGTTCTATGGCCCACTTAGCAACTCTTCCTGTGGCTTCTCTGTTTTGGATGATATCTCCTAGGGGAGCAGAACTAACCATAGTGATAGGGTGGCCTCGGAAATAATGCTTAAGCTTCCGGCTTGCCATGAACACCCCATAAACAAGCTTCTGCCAATGTGGATACCGTTGCTTAGACTCAATAAGTACTTCACTGACGTAGTAAACCGGCCGCTGAACCGGATGTTCCTTACCCGCCTCCTTACGCTCCACCACCACAGCCACACTGACGGCTCATGTGTTAGCGGCTACATACAACAACAAGGGCTCCTTATCGATAGGAGCAGCAAGGACTGGCGGCTCAGCCAGCTATCTTTTCAAATCCTCAAAAGCAACATTAGCAGCATCATTCCAGACGAAGTCATCTATTTTCTTCATCATCTGATATAGTGGCATGGCCTTTTCACCTAACTGGCTTATAAACCGACTCAAAGCAGGGATGCGACCCGCCAGCCGCTGGACGTCATTTATGCACGCCGGCTTAGCCAGAGAGGTGATTGCCTTGATCTTCTCCGGGTTAGCTTCAATGCCTCTGTGAGAAACCAGAAAACCCAAGAGCTTGCCTGCAGGAACACCAAAAACACACTTGGCCGGGTTAAGCATCATCTTGTAGACCTGGAGATTATCAAAGGTCTCTCTCAGATCATCTATCAAGGTCTCCTTTTCTCTGGATTTGACCACGATATCATCCACATAGGCATGAACGTTGCGCCCAATCTGATTATGAAGACAATTCTGCACGCAACGCTGGTAAGTCGCCTGTGCGCTCTTGAGCCCAAAGGGCATAGACACATAACAGAAGGCTCCAAAGGGAGCAATGAACGCCGTCTTCTCTTGGTCCTTAACAGCCATTTTGATCTGATGGTAACCAGAGTACGCATCCAAAAAACTCAAACGCTCACAACCTGCCGTAGCATCAATAATTTGATCAATACGGGGGAGAGAAAAAGGATCAGCCGGACAAGCCTTGTTTAAATCCGTATAGTCCACACACATACGCCAGGTGCCATTCTTCTTGAGCACGAGCACTGGGTTAGCTAACCATTCTGGATGAAAGACTTCAATGATAAACCCGGCCGCCAAGAGCCGGGCTACCTCCTCCCCAATGGCATTCCGCCTCTCCTCATTAAACCGCCGGAGGAATTGCCTGACTGGCTTAAATTTCGGATTAATATTGAGAATGTGCTCAGCGAGTTCTCTTGGTACACCCGGCATGTCAGAAGGTTTCCATGCAAAGATGTCCCTGTTCTCACGGATGAACTCGATGAGCGCGCCTTCCTATTTCGGATCCAGATTGGCACTGATGCTGAACTGCTTAGATGAGTCACCTGGAACAAAGTCAACAAGTTTAGTCTCATCGGCCGACTTAAATTTCATTACCGGCTCATGCTCCGTGGTTGGCTTTTTCAAAGACGTCATATCTGTCGTGTCAACATTATCCTTGTAAAACTTCAACTCCTCTGTTGCACAAACAGACTCAGCGTAAGCAGCGTCACCTTCCTCACACTCCAAGGCTATCTTTCGGCTGCCATGAACCGTAATGGTCCCATTGTGACCCGGCATCTTGAGCTGCAAATACACATAACACGGCCGTGCCATGAACTTGGCGTAAGCCGGCCGCCCAAATAAAGCATGGTACGGGCTTCTTATTTTAACCACCTCAAAAGTCAGTTTTTCCGCCCTGTAGTTTTACTCATCTCCAAAGGCTACTTCCAGCTTGATCTTACCGACTGGATATGCTGACTTACCGGGCACCACCCCATGGAAAACAGTGTTGGACTGGCTGAGGTTTTTATCAGTTAATCCCATACGACGGAAGGTCTCATAATAGAGGATGTTGATCCTACTGCCTCCGTCCATGAGCACTTTAGTGAATTTGTACCCCCCAACCTGAGGAGCCACCACCAAGGCCAGGTGACCCGGATCATCAACCCGGGGAGGGTGATCTTCCCTACTCCACACAATAGGCTGCTCAGACCATCTTAAATAGCGTGGAACCGCCGGCTCAACAGCATTTACAGCCCTCTTATGAAGCTTCTGGTCTCGCTTGCACAGACTGGTAGTAAACACATGATACTCTCCACCATTGAGCTGCTTTGGATTGGTCTGGTATCCCCCCTGCTGCTGCTGCTGATTACCCTGGCCAGATTGTTGATTAAATCCTCCTTGAAAATTCTAAGAATTGGAATTAGAGCCGTCGCCCGGGCCATGAAAGCCGCCGGCGCCTGAGCCGCCGCCCTGCCCATTGTTGCCATTAAAAGCGTTGGAATTTTTGAAGGCTTTCATGATTGCGCAGTCTTTCCATAGATGAGTGGCCGGCTTCTCCCTAGAGCCATGCCTTGGACATGGCTCATTCAACAATTGCTCAAGCGTCGGGCCTGACCCGCCGGCTCGGGGAGGTGGTCTCCCCTTACGTCAGTGGTTGTTACCCTGCGCATTGGTGTTGGCCACAAACTCCATACTGCCATCAGCCTTACGTTTGTTACCTCCCTGGTTCACCGGGTTATGCTGAGGGCCCTTGCCGTTGCCATTCTTCTTTCCCTTCCCTGTCCTTTCATCATCAGATGCGGGATCCTTGGTACTATTAGAGTCGGCGTACTTGACCAGAGCCGCCATCAGCATACCCATATCATTGCAATTGCGCTTGAGCCGCCCGAGCTTCATCTTCAGGGGCGTAAAACGACAATTTTGCTCCAACATTAAGACTGCAGAGCCGGCATCCATCTTATCAGACGAATCTATTATCTCTTTGACCCGGCGAACCCAATGGGTTGTAGACTCGCCCTCTTGCTGCTTGCAGTTAGTCAAATCCACAATTGACATAGATTGTCTACATGTATCTTTGAAGTTTTGGATGAACCGGGCTTTTAGCTCTGCCCATGACCCGATAGAATTAGGCGGCAGTCCTTTCAACCAAGTGCGGGCAGTCCCATCCAACATCATGGTGAAGTATTTGGCCATTGCCGCTTCGCTGACCTCCAGCAACTCCATAGCCATCTCGTAGCTCTCGATCCATGCTCCGGGTTGTAAATCAGCCGTGTAATTAGGTACCTTCCTAGGTCCTTTGAAATCCTTGGGCAGACATTCATTACGGAGAGCCGGCACCAGACAAGGGACACCTCCGGTCCTCGTAGGTACGCCCGCCTCGATAGAAGTTGTCGGATAAACCGGGAGGGGCTGGTAAGCCGTCAGCTGAGCAGCTTGCTCCGCCTCTTGTCGTGCTCTGTCTTGGTCTACCGCGTTAAAGGCTCCATTATGTGCCGGGCCGTGGCCAGCTGGCAAGTCACGGCGCCGGACGTTACTTGAGCCGGTCACTGAAACCATGTGTCTGCTATAACTTGGGCTCCGGTTTGGACGAGGGGTTGAATGAATCCTGTCCCGGCTATATGAATATGCCTCCTGTTGCGCCAGAGCCGTCTGAAGAAGTTCTCTGACCCGGCGGGTTTCGACCGCCGTCGGAGAGTCGCCCTCGACTGGGAGAGCGCCAGCCGCACCGCTGCGGCGATCATGTTTTCCAACGGGTTGGCATAATGACCCGGTGGTATAGGCACGTATTGAGGCGGGGCAGTGTTCACACGGGGAGGCCCCATCACTTGCGGTTGAATCGGCGTTCAAGCCCCGGGTGCCGTCATTTCTGGCGGGTTACTGGGCCCTACACCAGGCGTGTTGAAGAGGTTTCGAGGATCGTAAACCGGAGGGAGTCGAGATTGAGCCTTCTGATGCCTCCTTCTCATGATCTCATTGGATGTGTTTTGATCCATCGTGAGCTGGAAAGACTGCGCCTGAATAAGCTGAGTCTGGGCGTCGAGAGCCGTCCGCTCTGCAGCCATCCTGATCCCTTCCGCTGCTAGATCTTCCTTGGCTCTTGCTATGTCCAATTTTAGTTGTGCTACTTCTGCATCATGTTGAGCTTGATCCGCCGGGACGACCGTGGCAGTTAAAAGAGCCGTCATCTTATCTGTGAGATCCATTAGCACCTGAGCCGGCGAGTGCACAGGGCCTCCTGCCCCAGCGGCGGGGTTTTGAACAGGTTGTGTGCCGGCCATGAAGATTCCAACCCGGCTTGGCGGCTCAAAGGGGTCTGGAATACCGTCGCCATCGGAACAACCCCTGAGCCTGCCATCTTGAAGTTGATATAACAAGTTGGTCTCATATGTGGACGACTCGCCGTCAGAGCGGGCGGCCGTCTCATCGCCAGATCCAGATCCTTCGGAGAGTCCTCCATGGATGCATCCCACGAAAGCACGCTTCAAGGCAGGCAGAGTCTGGGCGGGTCTCGCACGCTGTGCCGTCTCGACGAGGTCGGTGCAGAGGTTCGGCTCAGGGCCCGGCTCGCCAATCTTGCCAATGAAAACATGGATTCCGCCGAAGGGGACCCGGTACTCGTACTCGATTGAGCCGGCGTCGGGGCCCTAGCCTGCGTTGTCAATGGAGAGCTTGCCGCGACGACTCTTGGTCATCCGGCCCACAGCATATCCCTTGAGCCCTTCGAAGCTGCCCTTCAAGAACTCAAATCCACCGTGCGCTGGCCCCACGGTGGGCGCCAACTGTCGTGGAATTGTCACGGCAGATGTCCTCGTGCAAGGACTTAGTCGTGGAGCCATCGCAACTAGGAAGCTTAAAGGGGTTAAACGGGACAAAGGACACGAGGATTATACTGGTTCGGCCCCTTACGGTGAAGGTAAAAGCCTACTCCAGTTGAGGTTGGATTACTTAGGGTTTCGATGACCAGGGAGCTAAACCGCTGTGCCTAGTTATCGATCTGATCTTACTTGTCCTGAACCGCCGCTGGGTCATCCCTTTATATAGAGAGGTTAACGCCCAGTGGCTCTCAGAGACCCGGCCGGCTTATAAACAGTGTCCGGCTTGGACTCTTAACTATTCTTGCCTTACATTATAAGTCATGCCTTAACGGCGGGTTATCACTACGGGCCTTAAGCTGCCTCTAGGCCTTAGGCCCATTATTGAACCGCCATCCTCAAGCTTGATACTGGGCTTCACGTGATGATAGTCATGACATAACCCGGCCCTTTCCGGGCGGGTGACTCCAGTAGTTATATCCCCAACAAGATTCAAACTTGAATGACGAAAAGGAATGAATCACAGGGAAGAATTAGAAAAGCATGAAGAAACTTGAGGGAATTTGATACCACGGAATGAAGAGGTCTCGAACTGATTACAGATTACTTCAACAAAGCACCGGAAGAATATTGAGACGAACGAAGGGGCACGGGTATAGAATAATTGAGAGAATGAAGCTGAAAACTTAGAACGAAGAAATATTCCGAAAAGATGACCTCCGGATGATTGAGACGGAAAACAACTCCTAAAATACTCTGGATGGGTGAAAATAATTGCACGATTGGAAACAATTTGAGAGGATAGCAACAAGCTAGCGCCAGAATCTTCGGGAGAATGGACGAGATTTAGGGAAAACTCTACTTCGGTCTTCAAATGTTGAGAATGACGACGGGAAACAACACCAAAATTGATGAGATACTCCGAGAGAATGAAAAGAGGAAAGGTTGAACTGAACATGAAAGAATTTGAAAGCGAACTTGGAGAAGGCATATGACTGATGAAATCCATACTTACGTCATACTTCGAAAAGAGTTTGAAAATAACTCCGGGAAAAATAGAAGAGTCAGGTAAGATCCTGGGAAAAACCTGTGGGTTAGGGCCCACTGAAAAGAGACACCGTTGGAAAAGGGGTTTTGGAGAGAGAGATGATGCACCGGAAGAATAGAAAGACTTGAATGAGGTGACGACCTCAAAATAACTGAAAACAAACACGAATCTCCTGAGATGTCTTCATCACTCTGGAATGATTAAACTGGCGAGAGGTGAGCGAGCAAAGAAAGCACTTGAGTCGAGGACAGGAATATGATCAACATAAAAAAAGCTTGAATTGAAACCACCGGAAAAGAAAATGAGACGAACAACAATTAACTTGATGAGAATTCACCGTTTGATACAACTGAGGAAAGACTGAAGAGGCTCCACACGAATGAAATAGCTACTTGAAAAGAGGCTCAGACTCCGGGAAGAAAAGGGATGGGAGGGCAGGAAAAACACAGGCAACTGGAGCGATGAATAATTGAATAGAAAAGCATCGGTTAAAATGATTGAGGAGAGAATGCAAAGGCTTCGCACGAGTAGGATGGATACTCGATTTCGGAAACCGGTTCCGAGAAGAAGAAGAGTGGGCGGGTGGAAAAACCAAGGACAACTTCGGACAGGGAAACAACATCAATTGAAAAAGAGTTGCGGATTGATCTTGCAAAGCACAAAGAGGGTCGAATCGACTTGGCGAGAAATGCACCGGATGAAAAGAGCTGACAACGAACGAAAACTAACTGCGTGATCCTAAAAAATATTGAAGGGGAAGACAAGTAAGTCGAAACACCTACGTCAAGATTCCTCACCAGAGCGACGAAGGGGGCTGAGGAGTAAAACGAATTCCTACTCTCCGATATAAGTAGACTCCGAAAAATTTCCTTCTAGACTCAACAACGGGCAAACTACACGATCAAACAAGGGGGCTCCTAGGGTTGGTCGAGGCTCTGATACCAACTTGTCACGCCCAATATGCGATACTATCCTAAAGAGACTCGAAGGTCCCACCAAGGATAGAACCGCATGTTGACACGCTTTAGCAAGGTGGATATCATTACATCAACATTACATAATAGATGGGGATACATACATAAGGCATAAACGCCCCAAAGAATACATCAACATCATGAGACCAACATCCGACTACGGATGAAACATAAACAGGAACTCAAACAATATCCACCCTGCTATCCCAGGCTGCCAACCAGGAACCTATCCCTCAATCGAAGAAGAAGCAGAAGAAGAACTCCAAACAAGTAAACATCGCTCTCACATCAGGAACATCGCAACCTACACCTGCAACTGTTGTTGTAGTAATCTGTGAGCCATGAGGCCTCAGCAATCCCATAACCATGGGTAACAAGACTAGCAAAGCTTAATGGGTAAGGAAAGGGTAAAGTGGTGAGGTTGCAGAAGCGACTAAGCAAAGTATGGTGGTTGTCGTGGTTTTGTCACGACAGATGTCCCAGAGAAAGGACTAAAGCGGACAAGGGACACAAGAGAGTTTATACTAGTTTGGCCCGTTACGGTGAAGGTAAAAGCCTACGTCTAGTTGTGATGGAATTGATGGGGTTTCGATGACCAGGGAGCTAATACGCTTTGCCTGAGTCTCGCGTTGTTGTTTGTTGTCCTTGAACCGCCGCCGGGTCGTCCCCTTATATACATGGGTTGACGCCCGTCGGTTTACAGACTCCGAGGCCGGCTCATAATCGTGTCCGGCTCGGTCTCTGCTACTTCTATCTTACAACACAAGTTTACATATCAATACCGGTTTGTGTCTACAGGCCTTAAACCGGCTTTGGGCCCTGGGCCTTTATGAAGCGTCACCGTCTGTCTTCATGGGCTTCAGATACAGATGAACTACTTATGAGGTTAACCCGGCCTCTCCTGGCCAGTTTACGCCCAATGGTAATATCCCCAACATTAGGCCCCAAATTGATTTCAACTGGTTCATGTCAATCCTCAATACTTAAGAAAATTTCTTCTTCAACATCTTCACACAATCTTGTAAACTGCCATGACATCATCTTCTAGGATCTTGGTAAACCGCCGTGACATCACCTGTCATTAACGAGCCTCCGACAATCGAGGCGACAGCATCGCCTCATATCCAAAAACTCGGCTCCTCAATTTTTGCGTCTGTCGTTTATCTCCCTTATAAATAGGGCCAGGGGGTCTTTCCATTTTCCCCCTCGTGCCTCTTCACTTCAGCTTCATCCTCGCAACGCTCGACCCTTCAACCATGGCCGTCGCCGTCAACCTTCGACTGCTGCACCAACCTTGGCCGCTGCATCGACCTGAACGTACCAGAGCTCCTTCGCGCGCCGCCGCTGCTCAACAGCCTCCGTAAGTCTCCCCTTTCTCTTAGCATAGATCTGCACTTAGGGTTTTTGTCGTTCATCAGTGTTCGTCGCCGCCCTTCTTTTCCCTTATTTATATCCATGGATTAGATCCAAAAACCACATAGGTCTCGTGTGGTAGTAGTTTAAACCACATAGATCTCACGCTTTAGCAGTTTCAGCACCTGTTTGATATCCAACTCATCTCATCTTGGTGAACTTTCAGTACGCTGGAATTTAGGTCAGAATATATTTTGTTTTTCCTACGCGCGGTAGATCTGAAATTACCATAGCAAGATGTGAAACTTGTTTCTTCCTTCTCTTACACACTTTGAATACCAGATTGGCCGGATTAACTTCACAGATAAAATGATGACCCGGTAGATACCATTAGTCCCCTGTTGAACCGCCAATGCATTACACCGTTCCATTGCCAGACTCCGGTTTACGAATAACCAAATCCGGTTTACCAATATGCTAGTATCCTCATACCGATGTATAGTTTTCCACTGTAAATCTTAAACCGGTAATAATCATGTTTCAGATTTGCCTTGTCATGGCTAAGCAAGTCTATGAGTGCAATTGGGCTCCCTCTCGAGTAACCGAGGAACAGTTAAGCAACCTTGTTAAAACAGGCGCTTTAGCCAAGAAAGATGTCATCCACTAGAGGGTCCCTGGCCCGGAAAATCATCCTACACCCAAGGACGGAGAGGTAGTTGTGTTTGCTGATCATCTCCGACGAGGTTTTAGCCCTCCCGGTTCAAAAATTTTCCGGGATGTACTGGCTAGTTTTCAACTGCGCCCTCAAGACATTGGTCCTAACTCTGTAACCAACATCTGCCACTTCCAAGTCTTTTGTGAGGTTTATCTGCAAGAGGAACCTTCAGTCGAACTGTTTCGGGGTTTCTTTCACCTAAACCGTCGCACGGAGTTCTCAGATGGACCCAATACGGAACTGGGCGGAATGGCGGTTCAGAAAAGGAAGTCACCTTCCCTCATCCCAAACTCCACAGTCATCCCAAAGAGTGGAACCAGACTTAGTTTTACTGCATGGATACATCTCCATCTGATGAGAATCCTTTGCCAGGTTACCGCCCTGAACGCCTTAGCAACACACATCCTTTTCCTCAAAGGTTGACAGCAAGAGAACGGGCCAACTATGCTCCCCAATTATCAAAGCTTAGAGCCTTCATGGCGAACGGTTTGACTGGAGTTGATCTTGCTCGTTCCTGGATAAGCTGGAGCATTCTGCCCTTAAGCCGGCGCCCCGGTTTGATGTGTGAGTACACGGGGAGTTTGAAGGATGCTCAGCGGCACATTGATATTCAGCTTACAGACGAAGAAGTCACTGAGGCTGTAAAGAAAATATTGAACGAACCGGAGGCCGTTTGTGCCCAAACCGGACTAATCCCTTTCTGCACCTTCAACAAACCACCAGCTGTTAGAATCATACAATCCTTTGTATCTGAATTTGCTTTTGTCCAAATATTCTCTGAAAGTGTGATTATTTTCTGACTGGGTGATGATCCGTTCTGGAACAAGAAACCATCACAAGACAAACCGGCAAAGCCGCAAGACAAACCGGTCAAGCCAGTTCGTCCAAAGACCAAGGTTGTTAAGAAACCTGCCAAGAGAAGGACCACTGCATCCTCCGATCTACCAGCTGATGACGATGTGCGTAATCCGGAACTAGAGGTAGAACTTGACTCTCCTGGTTCATTTTTCGTACATCTCATTGACAATGATTATTATCAGGACGACGCTGAAGGCAGTCACGCTGAGGACGTAGAGGTAACTATTCTTTCCTCCGATTCAGATCCTCTCCCAACATCAAAAATCCGTCAAGCAAACCGAAAAGTAAAATTTTCTCACCCTCTTGCTTACTTGGACCCAAACTTTCTTTTGAAGACGCACCAGCACGAAGCTCGTCATACAACCCGGCACAGCGGCCAGGTAGTTACCTCCGCCGGTTTACCGAACAGTCCGGTTCGGAAACGCCGATCAGAGGTCTCTTATCCCATTGATACTTCATGCCCAAAAGCAGGTTGTTTTCACCAGCCTCTTAACCCGTCTGATTGAAATTATCAGGGTACTTCTCACTCATCCTCTGGCGAGTCCTCGGCCACACAGCTTCCCCCCTCAAAACAGTTCCTGGGTGAGTTATGCACATGTCTTTATTCTTGATATGTTATCTTTTCATATTGTACTGATCCTTATGTCTATCTTTTCGCAGTGCCAAGCCAAGACCCAGCAAGAAAGCTTGGTTGAACAAACCGCTGATGATAATGTAGCTGCTGAACCGGAAACAACTCCAGATCTGGAAGAAACCGACGCTGACTCCATGCTTCACGATCCGCCGCTTCAAGACCATGATTTCCTTGCTGAACAAGTGCAAGTTGATACTACAAGTCATGCAGACCGGCCAGCCAACCCTGTCCGAACTGGTGACAAACTGGTCAGTCCAGCTAAGGACACTGATAAACCGCCAACTCCGGCGAAAGCTGCTGATGGGCAAGATGATGACGTTATGATTACTGGCACTGGCCACACCACTCCTGGCAATCCTGTAGCTTTGTCAAAGCATACTGCCAAGGATGATCTCTCTGCTATCGGCAAAGGCAAATGGAATGCCGATTTATCAAGCTTCGCCCACCACAATGTTCAAGATATTCACTCTGGCTTCTTGAACCGTCTTTATACCAGCCGTGACTATGAAGCTAGTTTGGTAAACTTGATGAAGGAGCGATATGAGGTAACTACTGTTTTTCTCCTTTGTCCAATTGCAGTTTATCAAGTCCTAGTAACCCCCAAGTGACGGTTTATGATACCAATCTAAACCGGGACTTTTGTCATAACTTAACTTTGCATATTTAGCCTCCAGGGACCGGATTACCTTGTTAAGATGAACCGGTTCCTTAAAATTTGCCATACTACTCTTTCGCGGGTATAGTCCCCAAGGGCCGGTTTAACTTTATAAAGATGAACCGTGACTGTAGAAGAATTCCCATATCAACAGTTTTTTGAGCAAAACACACATTAGCCCCCAAGTGCCAAGCTTAATACTTGTATTGTGCTTGGGACTTGTAAAAATTTCTGAGTAAAAGCAAATATGCATTAGCCCCCAAGTACTAAGGGCATAACTTGTTATGTGCTTGGTACTTCAAATATGTACTGTCAACTCATTATGTATCTGTCTCTTTATAGGCTGAACTGAGCAGCAAGAAGGAAAGCCAAACCACTGACCTGCAAGAGAACATCAAGTCCCAACAGGCCGAAACTTCCAAAGCAAAAGATGAGCTGACAAGCGCCTTAGCCACTATGGAAAAGCTAAAGGAAAGCTTTGCCAAGGAGCGGGCGGATTGGAACACAGAGAAATCCGCTTTGCGGAAAAGAGCTGAAGATGCGGAAGCAGCTCTCAAACCGGTGGTAGACGAGCTGACTGGGGTAAAGCGGCAAGTACATGCGATGACCGCTGTTGTGTTTGGTAAGCATCTTGTACTTAATACTGTCAACATATTTTCCCATGCGTTGCTGGTTTACTGATGTTTGCAATGATGCAGGAAGTCGCATTAGTCATCTGGGCTCTGGTGTTCAGAAGAAGCTGAAGGCTGCCTATACGTTGATAGAACAACTGTATACCGGCGCTCAACGAATTATCTGCACCGCTTCTCACAATAAGCCACCCCCGACGTTAATCAAAGATACCTTAGACATGCTATCTATGCTACCTGCCCGGGTAGAAGAGCTGAAGAGGTCTGCTGCAAGGGTTGGCGCTCTGACCGCGCTAACCCGGGCAAAAGCATGGGTGCCTGATCTTGACCCGACGGACGTGGCTAAAGGCTACCCAAGCTTGAAAGAAGACATATCAGAATTTTGCATTGAAGATCTCCGCGCCATAAACCGGGAAGTACGTCCACTGGCTTGTCAACTTGCTGTAGAAGCTGATC
This sequence comes from Triticum aestivum, assembly GCF_018294505.1. Classification (NCBI taxonomy): domain Eukaryota; kingdom Viridiplantae; phylum Streptophyta; class Magnoliopsida; order Poales; family Poaceae; genus Triticum; species Triticum aestivum. Next base: position 431,741,307 of record NC_057796.1, on the reverse strand, counting down.
TTTCACATTATCAGGCGAGTTATGATATCAATAACAAGCGGGTTGCTGCACCAGCTCCTGAGGCTCAAAACCTAATCCCTCCAATCCGCAAGCACCCTTTTGCCCCTGATATTGAACCGTCCACCGTTATAAGCGATGAAGCTGTGTTCCAAGCTTTAACTGGGATCGACTGGGCAACTGTTGACTTCCAGCCGCTGGGTAGGGACGAAGAAGATGAACCGGTGCAAGATGATCCGCAGCCGTCAGGTCAAGCTGATAAGCAATCATAATCCGGGGGCCGGTTTAGTTTTTCTTTTGCTATAATGCTTATTGAGACAATTACTCCTTTGGGAACTGAAAACGCCTTGTAATAGGCGAGTTAAAACACTTGGTCTGTTATGTCTTCGTGCATATTTATCTGCAACTGATGCGTGTTAATCCGCCATGCTTAAGATATGATGTTCATAATCCATAGCTATTTATTCAAGCTGTTCCTGCAGATAAGAAGCTTAAAGCGCCCTGGCGGTTTACCACCGGGCGGGTCATGATACCCAACTATATATAGGACCAAGGTTTATAACCAAGGTTGCAAAAGATAACCAAATATGGAAATATATGATACCTGTGATCTTTAGGCATAGTGTTGGCTGACCAACCTTGTAATGAGGGTATTAACCTTAATCCGGAGTAAAAGTATCTCCTGTTATACAATGCCGGTTTACAATAAAACCGTTCCGGGTTGTGATAAACACCGGTTTATTCCATACTGGTCACTACGAGTCAAAACCAGACCGGGCTGATAGTCTCCGGACTATAAGTTGATCATGTACTGACAACTTGTAGTTGACAGCCTAACCGGGTTGATAAACACCGGTTTGAAAACATCACAAATCTTAGCACAAGAAAAAAGAAACTTAGCAAAAGGCAAATAAAACCGCTGTAGTCGAGGCTTTTCACGGGCTGCCAGGCCCCAAATTTGATCAAGAGGTGTCGCTATGGTTCGGGTTCGACCAAGCCCCCAAGTGATGCTGTGGCATTACGCCGATCAAGAGGCGTTGCTATGGTTCGGGTTCGACCAAGCCCCCAAGTGATGCTGTGGCATTACGCCGATCAAGAGGCGTGGCTATGGTTCGGGTTCGACCAAGCCCCCAAGTGATGGTGTGGCATTACGCCGAACAAGAGGCGTTGCTATGGTTCGGATACGACCAAGCCCCCAAGTGATCTAATATGAAGCTTTGAGAAGCCAAATCAAGGGGTAAACCGGACGCCGCTTTGCAAGTTCCATGTAACCACACATGATGTAAGAAAAACAACAGATACCCCGCCTTAGCTGAGGTTTCGGTTTATTGTATTGATCATAATATATACATTGTCATAATATGTACATAAGTAGAGCCTATAGCTCAAGTATAGTAAGGCCAAAGATGAGCAATATTCCACGACCGGTTGGTCTCCTCCTCCGATTTACGTGAGTCTTTGCGCTCTCGAACATCGATTAGGTAGTACGACCCGTTGTGTAGATTCTTGCTGACCACAAAGGGTCCGTCCCAAGGGGGGGATAGCTTGTGCATATCCGTCTGATCCTGGATGAGCCGAAGCACCAAATCACCTTCTTCAAAGGTTCTGGTTCTAACCCGGCGGCTGTGACAACGACGCAGATCTTGCTGATAAATCGCCGAACGGGCTGCTGCTATGTCAAGTTCTTCATCTAACAGGTCAAGAGCTTCCTGCCGTGCCTTCTCGTTGTCCGCTTCAACATATGCCGCTACACGAGGCGAGTCATGACAGATGTCACTAGGAAGAACTGCTTCCGCTCCATAATTCATGAAGAATGGTGTGTATCCTGTCGATTTGTTGGGCGTGGTATTGATGCTCCATAACACAGAAGGTAGCTCCTCAACCCAACAACCCGGTGTCCGTTGCAAAGGAACCATAAGCCGGGGTTTGATGCCTCTCAAGATTTCTTGATTGGCCCTCTCCGCTTGACCATTGGACTGGGGGTGAGCCACTGATGACATGTCAAGCCGGATGTGCTCACGTTGACACAACTCCTTCATGGCACCCTTTGACAGATAGGTACCATTGTCTGTTATAATGCTGTGTGGAAAGCCAAACCAGAAGATCACCTTTTTGATGAATTGAACCGCCGTGGCCGCGTCACACTTACTAACTGGCTCTGCCTCCACCCACTTCGTGAACTTATCAACCGCCACCAAAAGGTGGGTCTTTTTATCCTTGGACCTCTTGAAAGGCCCAACCATATCCAGCCCCCAAGTTGTAAACGGCGAGGTGATTGGAATCATCCTCAATTCTTGAGCCGGTACATGAGCGCGCCTTGAGAATTTCTGACAACCATCACATCTTTTGACCAAGTCCTCGGCATCAGCATGAGTTGTCAACCAATAGAAACCGTGACGAAACGCCTTGGCCACCAACGATTTTGAACCGGCGAGGTGACCACAATCCCCTTCGTGAATCTCACGCAAAATTTCACGGCCTTCCTCAGGAGACACACAGCGTTGAAACGCCCCTGTCACACTGCAATGATGTAACTCTCCATTGATAACAGTCATGGACTTGGACCGCCCGGTTATCTGCCTGGCCAAAGTTTCATCTTCTGGTAACTCGCCCCGGTTTATATACGCCAAATATGGAACCGTCCAATCCGGGATAACATGAAGAGCCGCCACCAATTGGGCCTCTGGATCAGGAACAACCAAATCCTCTTCACCAGGGAGCTTGACGGACGGATTATGCAAAACATCCAAGAAGACATTAGGTGGGACCGGTTTATGTTGGGAACCCACGCGGCTTAAAGCGTCCGCCGCTTCATTCCTTCGCCGGTCCACATGATCAACCTGATAACCTTTAAAGTGACCTGCAACAATATCCACCTCACGACGATATGCTGCCATGAGTGGGTCCTTGGAATCCCAAGTGCCGGACACTTGTTGAGCCACCAGATCCGAGTCACCGAAGCACTTAACTCGGCTTAAGTTCATCTCGTTCGCCATCCGAAGACCATGGAGTAAAGCCTCATATTCTGCTGTATTGTTAGTGCATGGGAACATTAAACGGAGAACATAACAAAACTTATCACCTCGTGGGGAAGTTAATAGGACTCCAGCCCCCGAGTCCTCCAATTGCCTGGACCCATCAAAATGAATAGTCCAATAAGTATGATCCGGCTTCTCTTCTGGTGCTTGTAACTCTGTCCAATCATTGATGAAATCCACAAGTGCTTGAGATTTGATCGCCGTTCGGGGCATGTATTTCAACCCGTGAGGCCCGAGCTCAATAGCCCACTTAGCAATCCGGCCGGTTGCTTCCACTAGTAGAAAAGGGGGCTTTTGTCCCGGTTGGTAAGGGCCTTTAGTCTCGGCTTTTGAACCGGGACTAAAGGGTCGTTACTAGTGCCTCCCCCCTTTAGTCCCGGTTCTTACACGAACCGGGACTAAAGGCCGTCCACGTGGACGCAAACACCAACCGGGACTAAAGGAAATTTTATGCTATTTTTTTTGAAATTTTTTTTTTGCGATTTTTTTAAATTTTTTTTGATTTTCAAATTTCTGAATTATTTTAACCTCTAATCTCTAATCACCACCCCTCATCACTGCTCAATTGATCCTCTAATCTCTAATCACTCCTCATCATTCCAAATCATCTAACTTCCCGGACGGTCACCCATCCTCTCACTACTCCAGCCTGAGCACGCTTAACTTCCGGGTTCTATTCTCCCTCATTTCCAAGTCTGCACTTGTTGTTTTCCTGACAATAGTAAGATGTCAATTCTATTAACCCTCAGGAATTTAGCTTGAGCATGAAGTGACACATTTCACTGTTTGAGTTTGAAACTATTGTTTTAAAAAACAATAATTATTTAGTAACACTAATATTTCTGGAATAATTAGTTTGACCATTGTTTGACCACAGTTTGACCACAGTTTGACCAGATTTGACCAAAATTCAAAAAAACTGAAATAATTATTTAGTAACACTAATATTCTAGAATAATTAGTTTGACCATTGTTTGACCACAGTTTGACCACAATTTGAATTTTTTTGAATTTTTTGCCTCTCCAGATCTTAAAAGCCCCGTATCTTTTTTCTGTTAGGTTTTTGAGGATTTTGAAAATGTTTAACGGGGTTCCCCCGATTAAATTCGGATGTATCTTTTCGAGTAGATGATTTTTCATATAATTTTTTTTTCATCCGAGTTCGTATGCAAAAGTTATGCCCATTTTAAGAAATTCCAGAGAGATTTTGCAAATAAAGTCGAAATTCATATTTGTTAATTTTCCCAACAACTAGACCACATATCACCTGGGAAACTTATTTTATTTTATTTTTTTGACATT
>NC_057796.1:431713695-431736546 GCF_018294505.1 Triticum aestivum | reverse complement strand
AAGGACTAACCTTTAGTCCCGGTTGGTGCCACCAACCGGTACTAATGGGCATCACACCCTTTAGTCCCGGTTCGTGGCACCAACCGGGACTAAAGGGCTCAGGTGAACCGGGACTAATGCCTTAGCCGCACGAACCGGGACCAATGCTCACATTAGTCCCGGTTCGTGACTGAACCGGTACTAATGTGAATATTGCCCTATGACGAAAGCCCTGTTTTGTACTAGTGTTCCCTGTTCTGGATTATATCTCCCAAAGGAGCAGAGCTGACCACCGTGATGGGATGACCTTGGAAATAGTGCTTCAATTTCCGGCTTGCCATGAAAACCCCATACACCAATTTTCGCCAATGTGGGTACCTCTGCTTGGACTCAATAAGTACCTCACTGATATAGTAAACCGGCCGCTGAACCGGATATTCCTTTCCTGCCTCTTTGCGCTCTACCACAATAGCCACACTAACAGCCCGAGCGTTAGCTGCCACATATAGCAGCAACGGTTCTTTATCAACCGGAGCAGTGAGAATCGGCGGATTAGCTAGCTGCCGCTTTAAGTCCTCAAATGCTTCATTAGCGGCGTCACTCCAGACAAAGTTATCCATTTTCTTCAGCATCTGATACAAAGGGATGGCCTTCTCGCCAAGGCGACTGACAAACCGGCTCAACGCGGCAATCCGACCTGCCAGGAGTTGAACATCATTGATACACTTCGGTTTAGTCAAAGAGGTGATGGCTTTGATCTTTTCCGGATTAGCTTCAATGCCCCTGTTAGACACCAAAAAGCCCAAGAGTTTGCCTGCAGGTACACCAAAGACACACTTGGCCGAATTAAGCATCATTTTATAAACTCGCAGGTTATCAAATGTTTCCTTCAAGTCATCAATCAATGTTTCCTTCTTCCTTGATTTTACCACAATATCATCCACATAGGCGTGAACATTGCGGCCGATCTGTTTAGGCAGACAATTTTGCACACACCTTTGATAAGTCGCCAGGGCACTCTTGAGCCCAAAGGGCATGGACACATAGCAGAAGGCTCCAAAGGGAGTTATGAAGGCTGTCTTCTCCTGGTCCTCAACTGCCATTTTGATCTGATGATAACCAGAGTATGGATTCAAAAAGCTTAAATGCTCGCAACCCGCCGTAGCATCAATAATTTGATCAATACGGGGAAGGGCAAAAGGATCTGCTGGACAAGCTTTGTTGAGATCTGTGTAGTCCACACACATACACCAAGTGCCATTCTTATTGAGGACTAGCACCGGATTAGCCAACCACTCAGGATGGAATACTTCAACGATAAATCCAGCCGCCAAGAGCCTGGCTACTTGTTCTCCAATAGCTTTGCGCCTTTCTTCATTGAACCGGCGGAGAAACTGCTTGACCGGTTTATACTTAGGATCAACATGGAGAGTGTGCTCAGCGAGTTCTCTTGGTACACCTGGCATGTCAGAAGGCTTCCATGCAAAGATGTCCCGATTCTCATGGATGAACTCGATGAGCGCGCCTTCCTATTTCGGATCTAAGTTAGCGCTGATGCTGAACTGCTTGGACGAATCGCCAGGTACGAAGTCAACAAGATTAGTCTCATCAGCTGATTTAAACTTCAGGGCCGGATCATGCTCTGTGGTTGGTTTCTTCAACGAGGTCATATCTGCCGGATCAACATTGTCCTTGTAAAACTTCAACTCTTCTGTTGCACAACCGACTCAGCATTAGCCGCATCACCTTCTTCACACTCCAGAGCAATCTTGCGGCTCCCATGCACGGTTATAGTTCCTTTGTGACCCGGCATCTTGACCTGCAGATAGACATAACAAGGCCGTGCCATAAACTTAGCATAAGCTGGCCGTCCAAATAGGGCATGATACGGGCTGCTGATTTTCACCACCTCAAAGGTCAAGGTTTCTGATCTTGAGTCATGCTCATCTCCAAAAGCCACCTCCAGAGCTATCTTACCAACAGGATATGCCGACTTACCAGGCACCACACCATGAAACACCGTATTGGACGGTTTAAGATTTTTATCTGTTAGCCCCATGCGACGGAAAGTTTCATAATAAAGGATATTGATGCTACTCCCTCCATCCATGAGTACCTTAGTGAACTTATAACCTCCCACCTGAGGTGCCACCACCAGAGCTAGATGACCCGGATTGTCAACCCGGGGTGGATGATCTTCTCTACTCCACACAATCGGCTGCTCAGACCAGCGCAAATAACGGGGCATGACCAGTTCAACGACATTCACCGCCCTTTTATGAAGCTTTTGATCGCGCTTGTCCAGGCTAGTGGTGAAGACATGATACTATCCGCTATTCAACTGCTTTGGGTTGCTCTGGTAACCCGACTGCTGCTGCTCCTGATTGCCCTGATGATTATAGCCACTTTGATTACCCTGATAACCTTGATTGTTATGTCCACCCTGATTGCCATGGAATCCCGAACCGGAATTTCCTCCACCATAACCTGACCCATGAGAGCCAGAGCCTGAACCGCCTCCTGATCCATGATCATACCGGAAAGAGTCAGAATTTTTGAACTCTTGCATGATGTAACAATCTTTCCAGAGGTGTGTGGATGGTTCCTCCTTCGTCCCATGCTTTGCACAGGGCTGGTTCAACAGATACGACAGACAGTCCATATTGGGATTTGGCATTCCATTGCGCCGGGGCGGTTTACCCTTACGCCGCTGGCCCTTGTCGTGTGTACTAGTGTTAGCCACAAAGTCTAAACCGTGGTCCGCTTTACGCTTGCCGCCGTTTCCATGACCCGCCGGGTTGGGGTGCTACCCCTTGGTGTTGCCGGTCTTCTTTCCCTTCACTGTCTTATCATCATCAGACTCGGGATCCTTGGTACCATCAGAGTCTCCATACTTCACTAGTGCAGCCATGAGGGTTCCCATATCATTACAATGACGTTTGAGCCGTCCCAACTTCAACTTCAGGGGTTCAAACCGGCAATTGCCTTCCAATCTTAAAACTGCGGTGTCAGCGTTGATGCGGTCCGATGAGTGCAAAATCTCCGAAACCCGGCACACCCAACGGGTTGTTGACTCTCCTTCCTCCTGGACACAGGCAGCTAAGTCCACAATTGACATGGGCTGCTTGCATGTATACTTGAAATTCTGAATAAACCGGGCTCTCAACTCGGCCCATGACCTGATAGAATTCGCCGGTAAGCTCTTTAGCCAAGTGCGGGCCGTTCCTTCTAGCATCATGGTGAAGTACTTCGCACATGCCGCATCATCCACGTCCAGCATCTCCATGGCCATCTCATAGCTTTCGACCCATGTTTCAGGGGATAAATCGGCGGTGTAATTCGGCACCTTGCGTGGGCCCTTGAAATCTTTGGGCAGGCGCACATTGCGCAACGCTGGGACAAGACATGGTACTCCCAAGGAACTAGAGGTAACTCCTGGTTCCACCGATGTGGTTGGACGAACCGGAGTAAGCTCACGAGATTCATGCTGCGCCGCTAACTCGGCCTCTCTGCGTGCCCGAGCCCGGTCCACCACCTCTTGAGCATCACCAGCACCACCCGCCGGGTTATTGCCATGGGGCGGATCACGGTTCCGTGCATTGCTTGACACTGCCAGTTCATCCATACATCTGCTGTAGCTCCGGCTTGGACGGGGAGTGGAATGAATCCGATCGCGACTGTACGAATAAGCCTCCTGTTGGACCAAAGCTGTCTGAAGGAGCTCCTTAACCCGACGCGTCTCGACTGCCGCCGGAGAATCACCTTCGATCGGGATGGCCGCCAGCCGTGAAGCGGCAGCGACAATGTTGTCCATCGGGTTAGAGTAATGACCCGGCGGCGTGGGGGCATGTGGTATTACAGCGTTGTTCTAACGAGGCGGATCCGCCGAACGTGGCTGAACCGGCGCCCCCGCTCCAGGTGCCTCCGCCCGGTTTACCACCGGCGGATTTCTGGTTCCCGCTCCTGGGGTGTTAAAGAGATCTCTAGCGTCATAAACCAGTGGTAGGCGAGATCGGTGCCTCCTCTTCAGGACTTCGTTTGACGCACTCTGGTCCAGCATGATCCGGTAAGCTTGTGCATCCAAAGCGGCCTGCTCCGCGGCTATCCTGGTATCCTCAGCTGCTAAGTCCGCTTTGGCCTGGTGATCTGATCTTTCACTTTCACGATTTTTGCATTGTGCACATCTTGATCCACCGGGTTAACCTTCGCCACCAGCGTTGCCAATGCGTCAAACAAATCAGACAGAACCTGAGCTGGCGGTCGCACAAGGCCTCCTGCCCCGGCCGCTGCTACCACTGCCGATCCGGAAATCATTGCCGCTGCGGTCGAAGAGTTGAGCACCGGTTGCGTACCGGCCATGAAGATCGCAACCCGGTTTGGCAGATCAGAGGGGTCCGGAATACTGTCGCCATCGGAACAGCCCCCAATCCGGCCATCTTGTAACTGATATAACGACTCGGTCTCTCCGGTCGATGACTCGTCGCTGGAATAAACGATGGTGTCACCACCGGATTCCGATCTATCCTCAGATTCCCCTCCATGGATAACTCCCACGAAGGCACGCTTCATGACAGGCTTGACCCGGGCAGATCTCACACGCTGAGCTGTTTCGACGAGGTCGGTGCAGATGTCCGGCTCAGGGCCCGGTTCGCCGATCTTGCCAATGAAAACGTGTATGCCACCAAAGGGGACCCGGTACCCGTACTCGATTGAGCCGGCCTCGGGGCCCCCCAGCCTGCATCGTCGATGTAGAGCTTGCCGCGACGACTCTTGGTCATCCGACCCACAGCGTAACCCTTGAGTCCTTCGAAGTTGCCCTCCAAGAACTTGAAACCGTCGTGCAATAGCCCCACGGTGGGAGCAAACTGTCGTGGTTTTGTCACGGCAGATGTCCTAGAGAAAGGACTTAGTCGTGGAGCCATCGCTACAGGTTAGCTTAAAGGGGTTAAAGCGGACAAGGGACACAAGAGAGTTTATACTAGTTCGGCCCCTTACGATGAAGGTAAAAGCCTACGTCTAGTTGTGATGGAATTGATGGGGTTTCCATGACCAGGGAGCGAATACGCTTTGCCTGAGTCTCGAGTTGTTGTTTGTTGTCCTTGAACCGCCGCTGGGTCTTCCCCTTATATACATGGGTTGACGCCCGTGGGTTTACAGACTCCGAGGCCGGCTCATAATCGTGTCCGGCTCGGTCTCTGCTACTTCTATCTTACAACACAAGTTTACATATCAATGCCGGTTTGTGTCTACAGGCCTTAAACTGGCTTTGGGCCCTGGGCCTTTATGAAGCGTCACCGTCTGTCTTCATGGGCTTCAGATACAGATGAACTACTTATGAGGTTAACCCGCCCTCTCCTGGCCGGTTTACGCCCAGTGGTAATATCCCCAACAGTGGCTAACTTACGAAACAAGAGCGAGAAGAGGAGCTAAGCAAACGGTCGCCAACTAGTAATGATCAAGAAGTGATCCCGAACTCCTACTTACGTCAAACATAACACAAACCGTGTTCTCCTCCCGAACTTCCTCGAAAAGAGACAATCACGGGTACGCACGCAGTTGGTGTATTTTAATTAAGTTTACTTCAAGTTTACTACAACCGGATATTAACAAATTCCCATCTGCCACATAACCGCGGGCACGACATTCGAAAGTTCAAACCCTGCAGGGGTGTCCCAACTTAGCCCATTATAAGCTCTCACGGTCAACGAAGGATATTCCTTCTCCCAGGAAGACCCGATCAGTCTCAGAATCCCAGTTACAAGACATTTCGACAATGGTAAAACAAGACTAGCAAGACCGCCCGAATGTGCCGACAAATCCTGATAGGAGCTGCACATATCTCGTTCTCAGGGCACAACGGATAAGCGAAGCGTACAGGTACCAATGTAACCCAAGTTGCCAAGGGACGGTCCCGCACGGTGCTCTAGTTTGGACCAACACTCAGAGGAGCACTGGCCCGGGGGGGGGGGGGCTAAAATAAATAGGACCCTTGAGTCCACGGAACCCAAGGGAAAAAGGCTTAGGTAGGCAAATGGTAAAACCAATGTTGGGCCTTGCTGGAAGAGTTTTATTCAAGGCGAACTGTCAAGGGGTTCCCATAACACCCAACTGCGTTAGGGACGCAACATCCGGGAACATAATACCGATATGACGGAAACTAGGGCGGCAAGAGTGGAACAAAACACCAGGCATAAGGCCGAGCCTTCCACCCTTTACCAAGTATATAGATGCATTAATAATATAAGAGATATTGTGATATCCCAACATAAACATAATCCAACATGGCGCAATCTTCATCTTCACCTGCAACTAGCAACACTATAAGAGGGGCTGAGCAAAAGCGGTAACATAGCCAACCAACGGTTTGCTAGGAAGGGTGACAAAGGTTAGAGGTTCATGGCAATTTGGGAGGCTTGATAAGCAAGTGGTAGGTAACGCTGCATAGCGATAGCATCGAGGCAACTAGCATAGCAATGATAGTAATGAGATCCAAGGTGACGGTCATCTTGCCTGAAATCCCACTAGGAAGAAGAACGAGTCCATGAAGAAGATGAAGCCACGAATACGAACCAAGCGTAGTCAAACGAATCCTCACGGTCGCAACGAAACGTGAACTATCGAGGAGAAGCACATCCGGAAAGAAGCAAACAACATGGTAAACACACAACACATAAACATGACATGATGCTCAACCAAGTATTATGTATGACAAGGCTACATGAAGCTACTCATGGCAAGAGATGATGCATACAAGAACAACACAAACAAGCAAGTTTAAATGAGGCCGGATACAACATATAACAATTCCGGAAAGACCCCATATGAAAATTAAGAATTTGGTACTGTTCTGAATAAAACATTAAGTTAAAGTGGTTAAACAGCAAGTTAAAGATCACCAAAGCAATCTACACGAAATTCTAGTCAAGTTACATATAAAGTTCATTAGATTCGGAGCTACGGCCTAGAAGATAAGAGCAACACAAGATTAACATGGCATTGATGCAAAATGCATTTGAAACATCAAGCAAACACCTAAAAACATGGATGCAACATGGTGAACATGAAGCTACATTGAAAACTAAGCAAGTTTCATATAGAGCACACTCAAAACGGAGCAACGGTTCAACACATACACACAATACAAGTTTAAAGAACAAGTTGTCCAAAACAGCAACTTGGCATCTTGCAATCATCAAAACAATATGCTATAGACACTCAACATGAAAACAAAAGGCATGCGCACGATGTACAGGTAAAGCATAACAAAACATGAACATTGAGCTATCTCCAGAAATCAGTAGAACATGCTCAAAAGGACATGGCAAGATTGCAAATAATAACACAGACTTGGCAGAATTTCACTGGACATGGCAGAAATAACATCAGGTTGCAATGTTTAGAGCTATCAAAAAATAAGTTACAACAAGCTGCCATGGCAAAAGAAGGCATGGCATGCTAATACTAAAAGCAGTTAACAAAACTCCCTTACTGAGCTAAATCCAAAGATCAACAGAAAATATGGTGGCACCCATGCAAACATGGCAAATGATATGACAGATTCAGACAGTGAAATAACAGTACATGGCAGGAACAACAACAAGTAGGCATGTTGGTCAGCTTGTACCACTCACCACAGAGCATTTCATGGCATGTGAAGTCAACCAACAGTCAGATGACATAAATATGAAGCTAATAATGGCAATAGCAAGTCCATAGAGTACATAGATCACTAGTTGCTCACATGGCAAAACTGAACTTAATAGTAACAGGCTGACAGCAACATTATTTTAGCATGTTTGGAGCATGATAACAACAAGCTACATCAGGATATAAATGCAAAACAAGGCATGGATGGATAGGGCATAACATGTGCAACAAAACATCCTTAGTGAACATGTCCCGATTATGCATGGAACTCATGGTAGCAGCAAGTTAACATAGCATCACAATATTTCAGACTCGAGACTTAGCAGAAATGACCAAGTCATAGAAAACAGCAACATCACGGAGGCTACTTTGCAAGCTTGTGACAATCCACACATGGCATATCATGAAGAGTGAATTACACCAAAGCAAAGAGGGCACCTTGTATCTCATAAATAATGTAGACATCATGCTGAAAAGAAAATCACACGAAAAGATATAAAAATGACAATTGAGTAAGTTCTGTTAAACTACAGCAGGCAACATCATATAGCACACTTGCAACGATTATAAGGGCATCAAGATGGACACAAACAAGAATGGCGCAATGTAACATAATGAAGAGCATCTCATGATGAACATTCTCATATATCATACAACATCATAGGACAAATATGCACAAAGTTACACACTCTACAAGATGCATGAATGATGTGAAATCTCAGGGACTTGGTGAAAATTACCTCGCGCGAAAACGGGACAGCATTGTTCCGGATCTTGTTTGACTTGCGGGATCTGGGACGGGAGTGGATGAAGGGATCCAGGTCGAAGGTTGAAGAAGATCATGGCGTACAGCGATGCTCGGGCTCCGGCGATGCGGGGAGATGGCGGGAAGGCGCGGATCCGGACGTGGGAAGTCCATTCCCGGCGACGAGGTGGCCTGGGGAGGCGCGGACGCGGAGATCGAGGCAGCTATGGTGCTCCTGTGAGGGAGACAGAGAGAGAAAGAGATGCATGAGGGAGAGCGAGAACAGACGGGAGGAGGAGAGGCACGAGGCGGCGGGGCACTCATCTCCGGCGAGGTCCGGTCACCGGCGGCGGGGCTGAGCCGGGGAGGTCGCGAGGCAGGTCGGGCAAGACCCTCGGGTGGAGGCAGTTCCCTCGATCCAGGGGGATCGAGCGCTGCAGGAGGTCGGGGATGCTCCTGCGGGAGCGGCGGCGTACGGGCGGCAGATGGGCTCGGGCGGGCCTCCCATGGGCTTCGCGGGCCGCGGTGGTGGGAGTAGACAGGGCGCGACGTGGCAGGCCGCGAGTGGAGGGGGCGACGGCTGGCGGCGGCGCGGCTGGCCAGGGACACACCAAGTGGCGGCGGAGGAGCGGGCCGGCGCGAAAAACGATGAGGGGCGGCGGCTAGAGGTAGGTGGAGGACTAGGGGTGCCCAACAATGGCAAGGGGAGCTTCTTAAATAGGCAGGGGTCTAGGGTTAGGGATTTTGGGGGGTTTTCGGGCCCTCCGATCGTCATCGGACGGATCCAGTCGAGAGGCGGGGTAGGCTGGGCCTAGGGGGTGTTAGTGGGCTGTGTAGAGGGGGTGTGGGCTGAGAAGAGAGAAGAGAAGTGCAGCCCGACAACGGTTTTCAAAGACCGAAAACGTCCGACGTTTGACCGGCACGACGCCGCGATAAGTTTAACAATTGGGCAATCAAACGGGCTCCCAATGCGACGAAACTTGACAGGCGCTCTGTCTACACTATAATAAGATCGCACGCCAAGTTTCGACCCATTCCGAGAACAGTTTTTGGCCACTTATAAAATAATATTTCGGAGGTACCGCGGGCGCGTGCGAGTGTGTCTGGGCTCGGAACGGACAACAGAAGGAGCGGGAAGACCGGGACTGATGCAAGTTTTGCAAATATGAGGATGCAAAGGATATGATGACATGGAAAAATGCAACACGCAAGCAAATGACATGGCATGGACGATGAATAACTGGCGGACACCTGGCGCATCGGATCTGGAGCGTTACACGTCTGCAACGGGTCCTGGCCACCTCCGCCAGAGTGCTCGCCGTGGTTGATGACGAGCACCTCCGTGACGGTGCTGTCGCCGCTGTCCGCGCAAGGAAGCGGCTCATCGTAGACCACCACGTTGGTGGGGAACGCGTCGAGCGACGCTGTGTCGGAGTCGACCAACAACGGGTCGGTGGAGCCAACCGTCTCCAAGTCAGCAGCAGGCTCGCTGGCGACATGGAGCTGATCGAGGAGGCTGACGAGGCGGCTCTCAGGGCCATCGGTGCCCGCATAAGACGCGGGCTCGTCAAAGAGGCGAATCTCGCCAACAAGATCGGCGAGGCAGCTCACTGCGCAGCGACCTCCGCGTCGCGGAGCGCGTCGGTGCAGGCGCCGTCTGGCGTGCCGGGCTGGCTACGCTCGCCAGGAAGGAACAAGGTTCCCGTCCAGAGCAGGTCTCCGGCAGACGGTGCACCTCGCCCCACGGTGGGCGCCAAATGTCGGGGGTTGGGTACGACATATGCCAAAGGATGGCTTATCATGGTGGGAGCGAGTAGAACGTCGCCGGTGCCTGGAAGCGGGATGAGGCGTAGACACGTACGCCGGCGAACTTTACCCAGGTTCGGGGCTCTCCGTGGAGATAACACCCCTAGTACTGCTCTGTGGGGTCTCCGCATGATCACTAAGGCACTAGTGGTACAATGGCTCTCCTAGAGCTATTTGCTAGAGGTGGAAGAAAGCAGGCGCGCTCTCTCCTCCTCTAGGTATGAGTCTAGTTCTAATAGGTTCGAACCACTTGCATGGGTGCCCTGGGGGGTTTATATAGGCCTACCCCCAGGGGTACAATGGTAATCCGGCCGCGTGTAGGTCCCGGCCGTCAGTCTCTCTGGCCGCCAGCTTCTCCGCCGGCAGCTGGGGCCCGCCGCCTGGTGGGCCCTGCTGGTTGGTCTAGTACGGAGCCGACAGGCCGCCTCTGCCACTCGCGGGTCTTGCCGGCTGTTGATCACTGTAGCGGTAACGCTAATGACGCTTGCTTGGTCAGGGGAACGTGGCTACAGTCCCGCCGCCTGGCGGGCGATTACTGTAGCCACTCTATGTCTCATCTGGTTAATGGCGCGTGGGCCCCGAGGAAGGGGCGGGCCGACTGCTGGGGGCCGACCTCCCTCGGGTCCGACTGGTGAGGCTCTAGCCGTCTTTCGGGCTCTCGCTGATCGGTAGGGCCCGTCATCCTTGGGCCGTACCGACAGACGGTCGTGGGAGCAGGGCTTTGCCTGACAGGGGTGACATCAGGGGCGGAGTGGCAACAGTGCCGCGCCGGGCGGGGATCTCCGCCTGTACGGAGCACTGTGGCCTTGCCCGGCCCTGGATACGGGGGTGAGGGGCTACACTGTAGCCTCACCCTGTCTTGTCTTCTTTAATGGGGGCGTAGACTCCGAGGGTGCCGTGGGCTGACTGCTAGGAGCCGGCCCGTCTTGGAGCCGTCTTCTTAAGCGCGACCGTCTTCCAGCAGTCGGCCGCTCGGCCAGCCGGCTACCAGAAGGCGGCGCTTTATCTTGACGTCTTGAGGGGCGCAGCTGGCCCCGATGCCTTGAAAAGTTCTGGGGCCTGGGTTAGGCTACCCGTGGCCCATTACTCCGACAACGCGCGTCATCCCCGCCAGTTGTGCCGAGGCCGCTCCAAATCGGTACCCTTTCTTCGTCGACTACTTCTCCTGCGGGCTCTGTCCCCCCTTCTCTGATTTCTTCAGCGACGTCATGCACACCTACGGCTTCCACCTTTTGGATTTTACTCCAAATGCCGTGGCGTGCATGGTTCTTTTCGCGCACCTCTGCGAGGGCTTCGCCGGGGTGCACCCCAACACGGCGCTCTTCCGCCACTACTTCTCCCCTCGGATCCAACCGGGGGGCGCCATCCCTGGCTGCATCACCTAGATCCCACGGTCCAAGGGGGCATACCCGGAGGGCCCATGAAGGAGAGGTGGGAGGAATGGCGGGGCTGGTGGTGCTGGATCGAGGAGAAGGACCCGCCGGCATTCTGTGAGGTTCGCCAGGCGCCGCCGGCCCGCAGGAGCGACTGGGGTGACGTCGACGCCAACGACGAGAAGCTCACAATCGCCACCACCAGGATCCTTCGGCTTACTGAGGCCGGGCTCACCCTCGAGATGATCGGGGCGGATTTCATCCGCCGCTGGATCGCTCCACTGCACAACAAGGGGAGCCCGGCCTGGCTCTTCACGAATGCCGCCGACATCATGAGGCTTCGCCCCGGCCTCGACCACAACTTCACAGTGATGAGGCACGCTCACTTCTGCCAGCGGCTCTTCCAGCTCGACGTGAACCGCGACAGTGAGGTCGAGTGGACCGGCAAGGCAGCGAGGGCCGCCGCGAAGGCCGGCAAGGTCGCCAAGGGGCCCTTGTTCAAGGTGCCTGCAGGAGTGGTCCCGCTGAGCAACAACTCGCACCGGACCGAGATCATTGCCATGATGCCGGACTTCAACGCGCATGGCCTTGATCCGAGCTAGGTCGAGCCGGAGGAGATTAAGGTGCAGGAGTTCTTCGACACCTTGCATGAGGGGTACGTCACCGCTGAGCCGTGGCTTGTCCAGGACACCACCCAGGCGGAGCTTGACTACATCGCTGCCAGGGCGATGGAGGCGAAGCTTGGCGAGGAGGCCGGCAGCGCCGGTGGCATGGAGGACATGGCCGCGATGGCCGCGGAGGAGGAGGAGCTTGCCCGGTGGGCGGAGGCCGCTGGGGAGGCCAGCAACGCCGGCACCGAGGCTCCTGTTGTTGAGGATGCGGCCCACGAGTCGTCGTCGGAGGAGGCCAGGGTTGTTGATCCTCCGGCCACGGAGGGAGGGCGAGTCCTGCGGCGGGCCACTTCTGGCGAGCCGGTACGGCCCATCAAGGCCGCATGGCGGCCAAAGTCTCCGGAGGAGTCCGCATGTCAGACGAGGGCCGCGGTGGCGAAGAAGGTGGTGAGGGCCGCTGTGGCGAAGAAGAAAGCATCTGCCTCCTATTCGTCCAAGTGCGCCCAGACTCCGCCCTCCTCCCCTCCTCCGGCAGACGCCGACGCGGGGGTCACCTTCGACTTCGGGTCACTCTACCCCAGAAGAAAGAGGAAGGCAACAGAGGAGGAGGTGGACGACGAGTGAGTATCCTGTTCCTCTCTGTCATCTCCGTCTCCTCAATCTGTGCCGCTTGTGTTGATTTGTTTCCGCCTTCGCAGGGACACGGAGACGCTGGCCCAGAGGGTGAAGAGGGCCAAGGCCTCAGCGGGCGGCCAGCCCCCGCCGGGTACTTCGAGGGCGCCATTGGTGGTGCTGAGTATTACTTTGAGGGAGTCCTGGATTAGGGGGTCCTCGGACAGCCGGACTATGTACTTCTGCTGGACTGTTAGACTATGAAGATACAAGATTGAAGACTTCGTCCCGTGTCCGGATGCGAGTCTCCATTGCGTGGAAGGCAAGCTTGGCAATACGGATATGTAGATCTCCTCCCTTGTAACCGACTCTGTGTAACCCTAGCCCTCTCCGGTGTCTATATAAACCGGAGGGTTTAGTCCATAGGACAACAACAATCATAACCATAGGCTAGCTTCTAGGGTTTAGCCTCTTCGATCTCGTGGTAGATCAACTCTTGTAATACTCATATTATCAAGATCAATAGCGCAGGAAGTAGGGTATTACCTCCATCGAGAGGGCCCGAACCTGGGTAAACATTGTGTCCCACGCCTCCTGTTACCATCCGCCTTAGACGCACAGTTCGGGACCCCCTACCCGTGATCCGCCGGTTTTGACACCGACATTGGTGCTTTCATTGAGAGTTCCACTGTGCCGTCGCGATAAAGGCTTGATGGCTCCTTCGATCATCGACAACGATGCGATCCAGGGAGAGGCTTTCCTCCCCGGACAGATCTTCGTATTCGGCGGCTTCGTACTACGGGCCAACTCGCTTGGCCATTTGGAGCAGATCGAGAGCTACGCCCCTGGCCATCAGGCTAGGTTTGGAAACTTGAACTATACTGCCGACATCTACGGAGGCTTGATCTTCTACGGATTCGGGCCAATGGCAGGTGCGCCGCACAGTCACGACGAGCATGACTTAGCTCTGCCGTCAGACAGTGTTCGGGAGATCACACCTGCAGCTACTCCGGCCCTCAATCCGGAGCAGATCGTGCCGTCCGAGGATGGGTGGATAGACCACGCCACGGAGGCCGCGCACGCAGTGGCAATAGAGCCGAATACTGACTTCACCTCCTATGAGACCCGTGTTGCCGGACACTTGGATTCGTCCCCGGTCACGGGCTCCGAACCGCCTGCATCCATGCCTATCGAATCTGATTGGGCACCTATCATGGAGTTTTCCTCTGCGGATATGTTTCAGCACTCACCACTAGGCGACGTGCTAAACTCATTAAGGTCTCTCTCCTTGTCAGGAGACCCTTGGCTGAACTATGTCCAGCTGGAGTGGGATGCGGACGACGAAGAAATTCGCTCCCCACCCACCACCCACTTAGTAGCCACTTTCGACGATTTAACCGATATGCTGGATTTCGGCTCCGAAGACATCGATGGTATGGAGGACGATGCAGGAGACGAACAGGAACCACCACCCACAGGGCGCTGGACTGCCACCTCCAAGAAGGCGATGGCGATAAGGCAACAGAGAATCCCTCCAAGAAGCAATCCAAGCGCCGGCGTCAGCGGCGCCGCTCTAAGTCCCGCCCTAGCAAAAGCAGCGATACTGGCACAAGAGACAATAACGCTCCGGATAGTGCCAAAGATGAAGACAATCCCCTCTAGCCAGGCCTCGAGCGGGAGGATGGACAAGCTAGCCCTCAGGAACAGGCAGCAGACGGAGAATCAGAGGATGACAATTACATGCCTCTCTCCGAAGACGAGGTGAGCCTCGGCGATGAAGAATTTATCGTGCCTGAGGATCCCGTCGAGCAGGAGTGCTTCAAGCGCCGGCTTATAGCCACAACAAATAGCCTGAAGAAAAAGCAACAACAACTTCGAGCTGATCAAGATCTACTAGCGGATAGATGGACTGAGGTCCTGGCGGCCGAGGAATATGAACTCGAGCGCCCAACCAAGAGTTACCCAAAGCGCATGTTGCTACCCCAACTCGAGGAGGAAGCATTAGACCCCACACTACCATCGTATGGTGCGGCTGATCGGCCATCCCGTGGCCGAGACAGAACAACATATCAACCCGAAGTCCAGCCCGCACCCTGTCACTAGTCAAACAAAAACACCAAGGCCCGGGGCAACACACAGGACCTGCGACACGTATTGGAAAACAAAGCAGGACATACAAGATCGATCTACGGATCACGGGGGCGTGCCCTAACGCGTGACGATGATCGTCACGCCGGATATACTAAAAGCAAATCCGGCCGGGCTGAATACAACAGACAAGACTCGTACGAACTGCGTTGCAACATAGCCCGGCACAGAGGGGCCGCACACCCACTATGCTTCACTCATGAAGTAATGGATCACGAATTCCCAGAGGGATTTAAACCCGTGAACATTGAATCATATGACGGTACAACAGACCCCGCGGTATGGATTGAAGATTTCCTCCTCCACATCCACATGGCCCGCGGTGATGATCTACATGCCATCAAGTACCTCCCACTAAAACTCAAAGGACCGGCTCGGCATTGGCTGAATAGCTTGCCAGCAAACTCCATTGGCAGTTGGGAGAATCGGGAAGACGCATTCCTTGACAACTTCCAGGGCACTTATGTGCGACCACCGGATGCTGATGATTTGAGTCACATAACCCAGCAGCCAGGGGAATCAGCCAGGAAATTCTGTACCCGGTTCCCAACTAAAAAGGACCAAATTGTCGACTGTCCGAATGCAGAGGCCTTAGCGGCATTCAAGCATAAAATCCGCGACGAGTGGCTCGCCCGACACCTCGGCCAAGAGAAGCCGAAATCTATGGCAGCCCTCACGACACTCATGACCCGCTTTTGCGCGGGTGAGGACAGCTGGCTGGCTCGCAGCAACAACACGTCAAGAAATCCTGGCGATTCAGACGCCAAAGATAGCAACGGCAGACCGCGTCGCAACAGACAAGCGCCGCAACAACGGCGACAACGCCGCAGATACGGCAGTCAATGCCGGATTCAGTGGCTATAAATCCGGTCAGCGGAAAAAAACCATTCAAAAGGAGCAATCTGGGCCCGTCCAGTTTGGACCGCATACTCGATCGCTCGTGTCAAATTCACGGCACCCCCGATAAGCCAGCCAATCACACCAACAGAGAATGCTGGGTGTTCAAGCAGGCCCGCAAGGTGAATGCCGAAAACAAGGAAAATGGGCTGCATAGGGACGACGAGGAGGAGCCCCGGCCGCCGAACACAGGAGGACAAAAGAAGTTTCCTCCACAAGTGAAAACGGTGAACATGATATACACAACCCATATTCCGAAGCGTGAATGGAAGCGTGCACTAAGGGACATCTATGCGATGGAGCCAGTCGCCCGAAAGTTCAACCCATGGTCCTCTTGTCCGATCACTTTCGATCGCAGGGACCATCCCACTAGTATCCGTCATGGCGGTTCTGCCGCATTGGTCCTTGATCCCATCATTGACGGATTTCACCTCACTTGAGTCCTTATGGATGGTGGCAGCAGCCTGAACCTGCTCTATCAGGATACAGTGTGCAAAATGGGTATAGATCCCTCAAGGATCAAACCCACAAAAACCACCTTTAAAGGTGTCATGCCAGGTGTAGAGGCCTGTTGCACGGGCTCAATCACACTGGAAGTGGTCTTCAGATCTCCGGACAACTTCCGAAGCGAGGAATTAATCTTCGATATCGTCCCCTTCCGTAGTGGCTCTCACGCACTACTCGGACGAACCGCATTTGCTAGATTCCATGCGGTATCGCATTATGCATACCTCAAGCTCAAAATGCCAGGACCTCGCGGGGTTATAACAGTTAATGCAAACACAGAACGCTCGCTCCGCACAGAGGAGCACACTGCGGCCCTCGCAGCGGAAGTACAAAGCAGCCTTCTGAGGACAGCCGCCAATTCGGCGAAGAAGCCACCGGAAACCTTCAAGCGAATCTGGAGTACCCTGCAACAGGATCGCCAGGCACGTTCCGAGCTCGCCTAGCAATTCACGCTCCATCCTAGTCCCAGTGAAGCGGAGAAATTTGTGCCGCGCGTACATAATTACGCAATCAAGATACCATGGGCACAGGCGGAAGCACGGCCCACAATGCGGCTCAACCGCCTCAGGGCCAGTACATCTCTATTATTTTCTCTCTTTCAGGACCCTACTCTCTGGAAGCTCTTTCCGACAGCCTGATCATTGGACCCATTACGGGAAGGAAATACCAAGGAAGCAAGACGCTCTGACGCACAAGGGAATCCCAGTGCGCTAGGGGCTTCAGTGTACCCCATAACACGGCGTGAAAAGTCCGAACACTTTCGACAGTGCGGCACCCCGAACTTATATCATTATATGCATCAGCTCCGAATCATGTCTTGGGTCAATAGTTGGGTTTGCCCGGCTCCCATGTATGGTACCTTACGTTCCTCTATATTGGCTAAGGTAGCGCTGGGATAACTACTGCGATTGTGTCCCGGTTCTTCCGGACGAACACCTCAGTACAGAAAGCCGAAAACTGACTGTCATGATGAGGCGAGAGCTGGTCGCTGTTCGAGAGGTCTCAAGTCCTTAAAGACTTCTTCCGCTTCGGGCGAGGAGTCGGCCTTGTCCGATTTAGGCGTATATAGCGCCCCAAATTCGGCTTTCCGAATACTAGGGGCTTCGCCAAAATTTAAAATTGTAGACTTCTATGGCTTAGTGAGAGTGATAAAGCTTTATAGTCCGGTTGCCTGGTTCGTTGTGTTGAACACCTCCTTCGAAGGACCCAAAATTGGGATAAAGAGTGATCAGGTTTATCCAGAACACCTCAGTACTAGTTACATGGGGGCAGAAGCCGACGACTGGCCAACTCTCAGATTTTATAAACGGCCGCACAGAAGGTAATATTTTAAATTAACAAGCATTGCATAGCGCAGATGAACTCGTTTCATATTACAGGATCACATGAGTACATTCATTCAAATATTACATCCTTAGCACATTCCTCTGCCACAAGGCGAGCACCCTTCAGGACACTGTCATAATACCTTTTGGGGTGGCGATGCTCCTTGCCCTCCGGCGGCCCTTCCTTCACCAGCTTTTCGGCGTCCAACTTCGCCCAGTGCACTTTCGCCCGGGCAAAGGCCCTTCCCTCAATGCAGACGGACCGCTTTATGACTTCAAACCGTGGGCAGGCATTCACAAGCCGCCTTACCAGACCGAAGTAGCTACCAGGCAGGGGCTCGCCAGGCCACATCCGGACTATAAGACCCTTCATGGCCTGTTCGGCCGCCTTGTGAAGCTCGACCAGTTGCTTCAACTGGTCGCTCAAGGGCATCGGATGTTCAGTCCTAGTATACTGAGACCAGAACAACTTCTCCGTTGAGCTCCCCTCCTCGGCCCGGTAGAACTCCATGGCATCCGACACACTGCGGGGTAGATCTGCGAACACTCCTGGAGAGCTCCGAACTCGGGTAAGTAAAAGGAAAGTTTCCTTCACATGCTTGCTTTTCATAATGAATGCCTTACCCGCCGCTATCTTCTTAACCGCCTAAATCTCCTGGAGGGCCTTTTGGGCTTCGGCCTTGGCATGTTGTGCGTTTTCGAGGGCCTTCACAAGCTCGGACCCTTGCGTCTTAGAGTCACGCTCCAAGGACTCGTATTTCTTGACGAGAGCCTGGAGCTCTTGCTGCACCTCACTGACTCGGGCCTCTTGCTTCTCTCGCTCGATGCGCTCCTCGGCCGCTTTTTCTTCGGCCTTGGATAGTGCCTTCTTCAGGGCCGCCACTCCGATCGTGGCCCTAGCAAAATTCATGACGATCCTATTATTCAAAAACCACATTTTTCTTTGTCCATATACAGACGGGGTAACACTTACCTTTGTTCTCTTCGAGCTGCCTCTTGGTAAGGCCGAGCTCTTCCTTAGACCGCTCAAGGTCCCGCTTCAGTGCGGCGACCTCCGCAGTACGAGCGGCAGCGGCCTGCAGTGAAGCCTGCTTATTCACATAGACACATTTTGATTAGACTCCTACGATTATTATTTTATCCTCTATTCGGCCTTTCTTCGCGAACGCCAAACGGAGCATCAGTGGATACTGTCTATGCTGTAACATTTTTTACCATTTGATTACTTACCTCAAAGCCTGGTAGGAGGCTGGCACATGCTTCAGTCAGTCCGCTCTTGGCGGACTGAACCTTCTTGACCACCGCACTCATAACAGTGCGGTGGTCTTCATCAATGGAAGCGCCGCGAAGCGCTTCCAGCACGTTGTCCGATGCCTCTGCATGGACAGAGGCCATCAGCACAGACGGCTTGCCCCCCTTCGCGAGGGGTTGCCTAACAGAATCCGGAACCACTGGAGGTTCCGGCGCAGTATTCGGTTGGGGGCTAGACTTCCTGCCCCCGGTGTTAGGGCCCAGGGGAGTATTGCCCCTCGTGCGCCCAGCGCCTGGAATGTCGCCTCAGGATGCCTCCGGAACTGTCTCCCCTTGGTTCTGTGCCCTTTGATACAACACCTCGGCATCGTCCATAGGGTGGGGGGAGGAGGCGGTCGGGAGTGAATCGCTGTTCATATCCGATGGGCCCAAAGAATCATCCAAAGAAGATATGTCGATATGGGCTTGGGATGGACTGCATAATCATGTTCGGCGTGATAAGAAGCAATAAAATAAAACATACCAAGAACTATTATGGTATCCGGATACTCACGACTTCGCCAGGGGCTTGTCCCTGGGTAACCACTCCTCGTCGCTGAAAGCGGCCGTCGTGGAGCAGTCCGAAGGAGGGTCCTTCCCTTCTTGGACCCTTCGGCCTCCGCGGATAGGGCGGCCTTCCTTTTCCTGTCCCCCCGGCTGGGTGGGGGGGGTGACTTTCCTCTTCCTCCTCGTCTTCGTGGGAGGAGTGCGCCTCGGTGTTTTCGGACGATGAGTCCGATATAACCTTGCGCCGGAAACCTTTCCTGGTCCACGTGGCCTTCTTTTTGGCCTTCTTCTCCAGCGCCTCATAAGGCACTGGAACTAGCATCTCCTTTAGGAGAGCATCAGCTGGATCTTCTGGCAAGGGGGCTGGACAATCGATCTGCTCTGCTGTCACTACCCGGTCCTGTTAAATGGCATGGAGGCTTAGATCCCTCGCATGGTTATACTGGGGAAAAGAACATCTTATGAGATATAAAAGACTTCCCAGATTGGCAGGGCGCTTTGTGCTAAGTCCGCGGTCCTCGGTAAGGGGAGGAGGTACCTCGGCGCCCTTGAACAGCACCTTCCAGACATCCTTGTGCGTCGTGTCGAAGAGCTCTCGCAGCATCTGGTGCTTAGCCGGGTCGAACTACCACAAATTGAATGCCCGTCTTTGACATGGGAGGATCCGGCGGAAGAGCATGACTTGGACCACGTTGACAAGCTTGATTTTCTTGCTTATCATGTTTTTGACGCAGGTCTGGAGTCCGATCAGCTCCATCGATGAACCCCAGGATAGGCCCTTCTCTTTCTAGGAGGTGAGCCGCATGGGGATTCCGGATCGAAATTCGGGGGCCGCCACCCAGTTGGTGTCGCGTGCCTCGGTGATGTAGAACCACCCCGATTGCTACCCCTTTACGGTCTCCACATAGGAGCCTTCAAGCCAGGAGACGTTGGGCATTTTGCCCACCATGGCGCCTCCGCACTCCGCTTGCTGGCCGACCAGTACCTTCGGTTTAACGTTGAAGGTCTTCAGCCACAGGCCGAAGTGGGGCTTGATGCGGAGGAAGGCCTCGCACACGACAATACACTACAAAAAAAATACACTTCCGTGATGATACGCGTTTGTCACAGTAGGTCGCGTTTTTTGTCATGCATGTACATCCATGACAAATTTATGACAAAATCAAGATAGTCATACCTGTGCTGTCGTAGAAGTGTTCCATGACATTACCAAAATTATCATCACGGAGTGTCCACTTCCATGACGATAAATCACGCGTCACAGAAGTGCTTTCGTCAAGGGTGACCGACACTTCGCATCCACCGTAACGGAACGCCGTTAAGCTATCGGGTTCGGGTTTGGATTCGATAACCCGTTAACAGCCCTGACCAATGGGGATTTTCCACGTGTAAAATCATCATTGGCTAGAGGAGACACGTGTCAGGTCCGCGTTGGCACAGGTGTCACTCATCCAATGGCCGAGACGCGCCTATGATATGTTGACACGTGGACCGGCCCATCAAGTTTAAATGGGCCGGCCCAACTGAAGGCCCACAAGATTTTGCGGACCATAATGGGCCGGCCCAGCTAAAGGCCCACGAGATTTTGCGGGCCATAATGGGCTGGCCCAGCTAAAGGCCCACAAGATTTTGCGGGCCATAATGGGCCGACGCAGGTAAAGGCCCACAAGATTTTTGTGTGCCATAATGGGCCGGCCCAGGTAAAGGCCCACAAGATTCTTGCGGATCATAATGGGCCGGCCCAGCTAAAGGCCCACGAGATTTCGCCGACATTAATGGGCCGGCCCAGCTGTAGGCCCACAAGATTTTGAGGACCCTAGTAGGCCGGCCCATTAACTGGCTGCCATGTTTTGGGCCAAATGCCGGCCCATATTTGATCTGGTCCATTAATGGTCTGCCACGCTCCAGGCCTAATAGTGGCCCATATGAGATCTGGCCCGTTAAAAGCCTACCATGTTCTGGGCCAAATTACGGCCCAGATCAGGTCCGGCCCTTTAAGAGGCTTTGGGCTCAATTATGGCCCATATCAGATTCGGCCCGTCAACAGGACACTATGCTTTTGGGCCCACTTGCTAAAGGCCCACTTAGTAATTCGGCCTGATATTAGTTTTGGCCTGTTAAGGGCCCGTTTAACATTTCGGCCCTATATTAATTTCGGCCTGTTAAAAGCCCGTCATATAGTTGGGCCTAACTACGGCCCGGTTTGCATCCGGCCTGCTCGCAGCCGATATCTGATTGGGCCAAACAAGGACCGAGACAATTTTGGCCTGTTAAAAGCCCATGATTTGATTCGCACAATCATGGGTCGGGGTTCATTTCGGGCTGCTGCCGGCCCGTGAGCTGTTCGGCACGTTTCAGGCCCAACCTACATCGTGATTGCATGACGGCCCGATTATGTACCGTAATTTTACGGTTTGGCCGGTTTACTGCGAAGACAGGATATATATACAGTAAAATAACTGCAGATGAATAAGAAAAAACCTGGACTATACAATAAAGAAATTACGACATATTACATCCACTGGGCATCAAAGTTCGCCACTATGATAATAAAGCACAAGTAGACAGCAGATTACATACACTGGGCATCAAAGATCGCCACTAGTGCAAATAAACACGCCGACAAAATAATATACAAAACCGACAGCACTTCAATAGAGTTCAAGAAAGGTTAGCCCTGCTGGGGAGCTGCAACACAAGCAGCTGAGCAAGATGATGAGACTGCGCTTGTTCAACACTTATATCTTCCTCACTCTGAATGATAAACAAGCAGACAGATGACAGGTTTTGCACATAAAAGTATCAGTGCTGACAATTCATCACATTTCTTACTGACGAATAAAGTGACACAGTTTAAAATTGCATTAACACAACATGGTATTGTTCAGGTCAAGACATGGCACGAAATGACATTGTGAAGGAGTTGGCAGCTTCACGACACCACTGGATTACAGATCAAGAACTCATAAGTATCAATGGTTAGTGTGCTGTGAATTTATACCATTTCAGATTGGCAAATAAAGAGACGGTTTAAATAATAGTAGAATGATATGACATTGCTCATAGTTAAGACATTGAAGAATATGACATTGTGCTGTAGTGGGTAGGTTCACCACACCACTGGATTACGGATGAAGAACAGAAGCATACATGCAGTGCAAAAGAAGATCACTTGCTCTGTATAGTTTAATTTACATGGTATGAAGAAGGAAATTGGTTGTACAACTGAAAACTTAAATTGAGAAAGGACAAACTTTTGTTTATGAACTACATAATAAACTTTAAACAAACAATTTGATGCAAACACCAAAAATAAACAGCTGTTGCAGTCATGCCTAACCAAATATATACAACAAAGTTTGAAGGCTTGAGATGGACAAACTTACATTATTGGTGAAGACAGG